>NW_021938498.1:0-41632 GCF_001715985.3 Manacus vitellinus
GACACTGCAGGGCCTGCTGGAATCCAGGGGCCGGTGGGACACTGGGGAGCCTCTGGGAGCCAAGGGAACCCTGGGATGTTTTGGAACATCCTGGAATCAAGGAGCCATTGGGACACTGCAGGGCCCCATGGAACCAAAGGAACCCTGAGAATTTTTGCAACCTCATGGAATCAAGGGGCCATTTCTGGCAGGATGCTCTGCTCTGACAATACCTAAACAATGGTCAGAGAATGCAAACAATGCACACTCTGATGAGTTACTGCTGGTGCCAAGGTGCTGTTTTTAATGTTGAATTATACTAAACCCAAAATGCTTCATGAAACTTCAAACACACACTTTCTGCTTTCTGAAGCAGGATTTGACAGATAAGCTGCTCCCTGGCCTGCAAATATGTCTGGCAGTCAAACCCTTGATAACTATAAAAGCCCCGTCCAACTGTCATGGGGCAGATTCTTCCACAGACTTCCTTGAAGTGTGTGGAGCTTCTGCCATGAAGCAGGAACAGCTCTTCATGGTCACTGCCCAGGGTTTGGGTGGAAGAAAAAAGAATTACCCCCTGTCATTATGGGGTGAGTTACCTCAATCTCTGCTTCAGGATTGTTTCTTTTTGATGGCTTTGATCCAATTGCTTTAATAGAGTTACTTTGATAGACTCCACTGTCCTATCTTACACTATACAACTAGGGGTTTTTGGCTTTTATAATTTGAAGTAAATAATTCTCTTTAAGGTCTTTCATCTGTTCACTTTTCTGATCAATTTTTTGTTCATTTGTCATAATAAATCATTGTTTTTATCGAAATATTTCTGATTTGCCATCACTAAAACCTGCAGGACAAAGTGATTGAATCACACCTCTATAATTCCTTCAACTGAAACCAAAATCTGAGTCTGAGATTGGATCCAGCCACCCCCAGGCTCCTCTCTGAGAAGGAATTTAGAAAGCAAGGGGGTCCTTTCTACCCCTCGTAGCTCAACGAGTTTAGCACAGAATCCCCCTGCACACACACACACACAGAGGCATGGGAATCTACACACACACTCCTGTTCATCCCTGCACAGACATAACCCAGACAGACTCGCAGGGGAACTCCACACACCATTCCCACATCACAACATGAGAACAGTTAGAAAAACATAAAATATGTACACCAACCCTCACTGCACTGCAGCATTCACAGGATGTGACACCTGTGTCCACTTTTGAAATGTTACAGTCATTTCACACAGCCTTTATTTCCTGTCAGCTGAGTGTTCTATCAGCTGCATTCTAAGATGAAACTCCAGGCACATGAACAGTTGAATTTGTTCCACATTTAAACGCTGCTGCACATTTTTAAATGGAGAAAGGAGGGAAAATGCTCAGTGTTCAAATTAATAAAACACAGTGAGCCACAAAAGGCAAACGTACACAGTGTACAGCAGCTTCCTGGAGTTACAGATCTGCTCAATGTTTTATGTGTGGCATTCAGAGACCATGTTTACATTTATTAAACTACTCTCATTCTGCCCCCCCACCCCTTTTTGGAGTGTTTCAATTGCCTTTCCTTCTTCCAACAGCTGTGACAACTGTTAAAACAGTCAGTAAAATTAAGTCCCCTCTATAATCCTTTAGTCAACGTTACATTTTAATCAGAGGTTGAGGAAGATTTCCTGTTATGAATGCTCTGATTCATTTAAAATTATTAAACTGACACATATGTCAAAAGGAGCAGATACATTAATTGCATGTTAGCTCATTAACTATTAGTAATTATTAGTGCTATTGTTTTTGATAAAAGAGCAAACATTCAAGATTGCAGCTGGTTTTAAGTTATTGCATTCTTTAACATGCTCTGCCTTCAAATCAAAGCACACCTAGTGATGGTCAGACAGATGTCTCTGCACTCTCAAAATGTTCAGACAATTTTTAGCTCGAATCCTCTCTCCCCTCACCCATAACACAAGAACTGCAGAAACTACAACACCTGTTTCGTATGTCCTTATGCTCACATGTGCATATGCAGGTCACAATATACAGTCAAATCACAATTGCTATGGATATTATTAATGTGTCAAACTCTGGGGTTTATTAATTGAGACAGGGAAGCAGATATGTTTCTGAATGTTAGTTCTTCCTCTGTGTCCACACAATCCCACACACCTCAAGCCCTGCACTCACAGAATATATTGGCACTGGTAGGGCTTCCCTTTACCGGTGGGTCCGTTGGTGTGAGGTCAAGGTAGAGCTCTGGGCAAAGCTCTTCCCACACTCCCCACACTTGTAGGGCCTCTCCCCGGTGTGGATGCGCCGGTGCCTGACGAGGGTGCAGTTCCGGTTGAAGCCCTTCCCGCAGTCGGTGCAGCGGAAGAGCCTCTCATCCGTGTGTGTCTGCTCATGCGTGTAGAGATTGGAGCTGGTCATAAACCTCTTCCCACATTCCAAGCACTTGTAGGGCCGTTCCCCGGTGTGGATGCGCTGGTGGGAGCGGAGGGTGGAGCTCTGCCTGAAGCTCTTCCCACATTTCCCACACGTGTAGGGCTGTTCTCCAGTGTGGATGTGCTGGTGGGTGCGGAGGTTGGAGCTGTCACTGAAGCTCTTCCCACATTCCTCACATGTGTAGGGCCGTTCTCCAGTGTGGATGCGCTGGTGGCTGAGGAGATCAGAGTTGTCTCTGAAGCTCTTCCCACATTCCGCACACGTGTAGGGCCGCTTCCTTGTGTGGATCTGCTGGTGTCGGATCAGGTGGCTGTTGTTCCTGAAACTCTTCCCACATTCCAAGCACCTGAAGGCTTCCTTTCTAGTGGGATGTTGCCTTGGGACAACGACCTTTAAGTTCTTGCTCAAGCTCTGGCCGCCTTCCCGGCACAGGCTGGTTCTTTCCTCCTCAGAGCACCCTGGGCTGGCTTTGGAGCCCCTCCTGCGGGGGGATCTCCGGCCCTTTTCCTCCCCGCTGCCTTCCTGCGCCGGGGAGCCCTTCAAAACGGCCTCTCCCACCAGGGTCTCACGGGGGGATTTGTCCTCCGCGCTCTCCGTCCTCAGCTCGGGGCCTGGGGCAGGAAGCAAGAAGGACAGGCAGGGGATTTGCCTCCGGCCCACAGGGAAGGCCAAGGACATCCCCCCAACTCCGGCCCCGGCAGGACGGCGGCGCCAGCGGGGTTGTCCTGCAGCCGGGGCCATGCTGGGCTGACAGAGCCAGCACAACACCCGCCCAAAGGGACACTGACTTCCTCCTCACCTGCCTGGGGGGCCCAAGGCATCTTCCTCTTCCTCGCAGCCTCCTCCTCCATCCGCCCAAGCTTTGGGAAGGACAAATCCTGATGGGGGGGAAAACAAGGGCTGAGCGCGTTGGCTTGGGGGTTCCTCCTGCCCAAGTCCATCTCTAGAGCTCACCGGGCATCCTGTGACCATAAAAACCTCCAAAACACCAAGATTCAGTCCAGAAAAACCCAAACCACTGAGATTTAAGCAGATTCAGCCCAAAAAAATGTGTTTAATTGGGAGGATGATGGAAGTGAGGTCATTTCATGAGCACTTGATTGAGTTGCTACATTCTAATCAAAAGCTGTATTAATGTAGTGTCATTTAAAACTTTCCAGGGCTGTTACTGGAGGTTCTCTGGCCCCCTGCCAGTTCAAGGCTGTTTCTCCAAACCACCAAACCACGGGTGCCAAACGACCTGGTTGGTCAGTGCCGGCTGGGGGAGTGGGAACTCAGTGAGGGGATGAGAAAACTGCACCCGGGGTTGGGCTGAAAGAGGCTTCAGCACCACTTCTGATGGCCCAGGGGCAGCATCTGGCTTCTCCCAAACAGAGACATGGCACTTGTTCCTCTGCAGGGAGTCAAGGGCAGGAGGGTGACTCCTGCTGCATAGATGGAATGGCAGAGAATCCCTTGGGTCCCCAGGATAGATCAGCACTCGAGGATACAAACTGCCCTTAGGCTCAGGATGCAGCTGCCAGCACAGATTTCCCTGCAAAGTCTGCAGTGAGTCAAGCTCTGGAGAGGAGATTGTGCAGGGACCTGATGGGGATGGACAGGGGCCCAGCAGGGACAGCCAGGGCCTGCAGGGGAAGGCACAGGGACAACCTGGCCCCCCACACTGCCACGGCTGTCTCTGCTCCTCCTTGCAGGCTCCGTGGCCAGGCACAGTTTGTGTTCCTGGGTGCCCACCATCTCAGCACTTGGAGACCCTCAAATCAGCGCCCGCAGCTCTGCAGCAAAGCCCCAGCTCACCTGGCACACAGGGGATGGACACAGCACCTTCTCAGGGCACTCACAGTTTCTTGTCTTCCCCACCACAGGGCTCTCCTTTCTCAGCAGCACCTCTGCCTTGCACTTATTATCAAGGTCACCTCAGGGCCTGTGCTCAAGGACAGGAACCTGCAGAGAGTGCAGATGATGTGCAAGCTCAGGGCTGCCTGCTTGCACTGGCCTCTGGGCTTCCTTCTCCTTCTACAACCAGCCCACAACTTAGCCTGCTTTTCTAACACCACACATTTACACACTAACCTTGGAGATAGATATGGACAGACATCTCTATCACCCTGGGGATGGAGCCTCAAGCATGTGCTGCCACAGGAGTGGCAATCAGAGAATCACAGAATCAGCCACGTTGGAAAAGACCTCCGAGATCATCAAGTCCAACCCCTGATCCAACCCCGCTGTGCTTCCCAGACCATGGCACTGAGGCCACATCCACTCTCACCTTCAACACCTCCAGGGACGCTGACTCCACCCCCTCCCTGCCCAGCCCATTCCAAGGCCTGATTACTCTCTCAGCAAAAAATTGCTTCCCAATATCCAACCTAAACCTCCCCTGGCACAGCTCCAGACCCAGCCCTCTTGTCCTACTGCTGCTTCCTGGCAGAACAGCCCCACTCCCACCTGGATCCAACCTCCTGGCAGGGACTTGCAGACAGTCAGGAGGTCTCCCCTGAGCCTCCTCTTCTCCAGCCTCAACATCCCCAGCTCCCTCAGCCTCTCCTCACACCACTTGTGCTCCACTCCCTTCCCCAGCCTCGCTGCTCTTCTCTGCTCCTGCTCCAGCCCCTCCAGGGCCTTCCTCAACTCAGGGGCCAGAGCTGGACACAGCACTCCAGGGGTGGCCTCACCAGCGCTCACTCCAGCCCAACAATCCCTTCCCTGCTCCTGCTGACACACTCTTCCTCACACAGGCCACCAGCCATTGGCCCTCTTGGCCACCTGGCTACACTCTGCCTCCTCTTCAGCTTCCTGTCCATCCCCACTCCCAGCTCCCTTTCTGCCTGCCTGCTCTCCAGACACTCTGGCCCCAGCCCGGGGGGCTGACGGGGCTTCTTGTGGCCAAAGGGCAGGACCCGGCCCTTGGCCTGCTGGAACCTCATCCCCTTGCAATCAGCCCATGGATCCAGCTGGGCCAGGTCCCTCTGCAGAGCCCTCCTGCCTTCCAGCACATCAACACACCCCCAGCTTGGTGTCAGCTGCACATTTGCTGATGAAATGCCTGCTTCTGCAGCAGCTGCAGATGCTCAAGGGGCAGCAGGACCAAGTCAGGGGCCTGGGGGGCCCTGGGGGGCTTTGGGGTGCGGGAGGGTCCTGGGGGAGCTGGGGAGGGGCTTTGGGGATTGGGGGTACAAACCAGGACAGACCAGTACAGACCAGTACAGACCAGTAGCTCCTCACTGCTCCCCAGATCTCTCCTGGAGCTGGGCCACCTTGTCCTGGGACACCTGAGCCCCCCCCAGTGCCCTCCCAGTACAGCCCAGTGCCCCCAGTACAGCCCACTGTGTTCCTGTCCCAGGGTGCCGGGTGATCCCTCTTTGAGGGGGGTTGGAAGGGATTTGAGGGGGGAGGGGAGATTGGGGATCTGGGGGGGGTTGGATTAGAATTTGGGGGGTTTTGGGGTGCTTTGGGTGCATTTAGGGGAGTTAAAAAGGGGTCTTGGGAGGTCAAAGGGATCTGTAGGGGGAAAGGTTTAAAAGGAAAATGGGGGTTGGGAGACATTTGGGAGGGGTTAATGATGTCTAGGGGGAAAGAGGAGGGGCAGCACCAAGAGCAGGTGAGTCCTGAGACCCCCCTGGGGGTCCCAAGACGTTCTTGGTGTCCCTAATTCCCCCCTTAACACCCTGAGACCCCCCTGGTGTCTCCAATGTCCCCAGAGCCTCTCCATGGCCATAATTCCCCCCAATTCCACTGTCCCCATACCCCTCCCCACTGCCTCCAAACCCCATCCCTGATGTCCCCAACCCTCCATCTCACCCCAGGAGCCCCCCCTGGACCCTCTGACACCAAAAACATCCCCCCTCCCCGCCACGTTCACTGCTGGGCTGTCGTGGACTCCACAAAATCCCCTCAAAACCCCTGAAATCCTCTCAGAAATCCACCCCAAGACCCATCGAAGCCTCCCCAAGGACCCCCCAACTCCCATAAGAGGCCTTATCCCCCCCCGCAGACTCCCTAAAACCTTTTAGTGACCCGCAAAACACACCTGGAACCCCCCAAGCCCATTCAGGGATCCCCGCAGTCCCTCTAAGGGAGACTCAAAGCCGCCTGGAACCCGATAAACCCCCTAGAGACCACAAAAACTGCTGCAAAGGTCCCCGCAAAACCCACCCAGGACCCCCGAACCCCCTCAGACATCCCCCAAGCCCACTTGGGACCCCCCAATCTCCTCAGAAACCAAAAAACCCTCAGGGCCTCCCAAACCCCTTCAGGGACCTTCAACCTCCCCCCCCTTGAGTCCCCTCAGGACACCGAACCCCCTCAGGGACCCCTCAAAATCTCCTCGGGAACCCCCGAACTCCTCTGCTAAGCCCTCCCGAGCCCTCCAGCCTTTCCCCCCGCAGCCCCCGAGGGGATCCCCAGACCCCGCTCCCCCCGCAGACCCCCCCAGCTCACACACCCCAGCGCAGCTTTTCCCGGGGCCGCCGCCCCCGAATCCTCCACGCGCCAAAGATGGCGCCCTTCGCGCGCTTCGGGCGGAGACACCCCCGCCGCAGCCAATCAGCGCGCGGCCACGCCCCCTGCCCGCCCTCCGCCCCGCCCCCGCCTCGCGCGGGGCACCCCGGGAGATTCCCCAGTCAGTGCCGGGAACAGCCCCGGCAGCGCAGCCCCCGAGGGCACCCGGTGTGCTGGGGCTGGAGAGGACCCTCCTCAGCCTGGGCAGCAGGGCTGCGGGGGGGATTCCCTGACCCTCCCCAGATGGGCCCTTCCTGCCCACCAGCTCCTGCTCCAAACGGCTCCCACACACCCCGGGCCACTTGTCCCACTTGGGCACTGGAGCTGCCCCAGGGCATCTCTGGGCAGTGGCCAGCTCTGGGACTGCTCTGGCAAGTCATGGCCTGAAGCCACGAGTGTGCAATTTAGGAGACACTTGAAACCTCTGCAGAACAGAACTCTTGAGAATTGCTGAAGGCTTCCTGACCAGCATTGCCAGACCTTTATTTTCTTATTATTTTTTTTAATTTCAACAATTTTTCTCCACTTGTTTTCATTGACAACACCTTCTATATATTCTATTAAGCTGATTCTTTCATTGTCTACATGAATAGTTTTGTGTAGCTACTTATCAAAGTAAATATCCCACCAGTGATTCAGTTATGGAAACCTGGCTCAGAGGAAGCTCCTGATTTTTGGGGCACCTTTCATCTCTCTAATTTTGCTTCTTTTCTTCTTCCTCTCCCTATTTCTGTTCTGAAAAAGCTCTCCAGGATGTGTGTGCCTGGGAGTGTTTTCACACTCTGAGCTGTGCCCTGTGCCATGGGACAGGGGACAAATGCACCTTCTAGAGAAATCTGCCACTGCTGCTCACAGAAGCCCTCTGAGTGCCCAGGTGAGATGGTGTCCAGGCTGCTTTGCTGGTGTGGAATGAAAGGGCCAGGCCAGAAAGGCAGAGGAGGGTGAGGGAGGAGACAGGGCCATTTGCAGGGGATGTGTGCGAGGCTGGGGAGATGAATGTCCCTGGGCCAGTGAAGGCTGTTCCTGGAGTCACCCCAGAAGTGTCAGGGCTCTGACAGGGCTCCAGAGGGCATCCTCACTGCCCCTCCTCCCTCCACTTTTGGGGGGTCTGAATCCCCTCCCACTCAGTTTGGGGTCCCACCACCCCTTCTGTCCCCTCTGACCCCCCTTTTCCCACCGACCGCCCCCTTCCCACCCCCCACTCACCCAAGAGCTCCTCGCCCGCAGCCGGGGGGGCTCCCAGCACCACCAGTGCCCAGAGAAGTCCCCCCAGAGAAGGGGTTGGGTGGGATCCTGGGTGGGCTCTGAGTATGTTTAGGCAGTCCTCCAGAGCCTGTGTGGAGGTTTAGGGGGTTCCCAGCACCTTTCAAAGTTTCCTGGGTGCCTTATTGAGGGGTTAGTTCCCTCCCAGAGCCCCCCAGAGCGGGCTGACGGGGGGAACACAGGGGGGTCCCCATTCCCGATCCATCCCGGGGCCTGTTCTGCCCCCCCAAACTCGGCTCCACCCCTTGGGATTCCCCCAAGCCCCTTCCCCACTGCCCCGCAGTAACCGGGACTGGGGAGAACTGGGAAGCTTTCCTGGGATCAGGAGTGGCAGCAGGGGAGGGGGGGACACACGACCCCCCAAAATCCTCACAGGGACAGGGGGGGTCCAGGCTGGGCCCGAGGCCCCGGGGAGGGGCTGCGGCCGCCGCCGGCTCAGGAGCTCTGTGGGGAGAGAAAAGGGGGTGACAGCGGGGTGGGGGGTCCCCGGGGGGGCACAGACGCTCTGGGGGGACACACGACCCCCTGGGACCCCCCTCACCTTCTGGCGCAGGTAGAAGCCGAGCCCCAGCGCCAGGGAGACGAAGGCCAAGAGGAAGCCCCCGGCCCCTCCTTGGCAGCAATTGCTCAGGCTGATGGAGCCCGGCAGGGCCGGGGCCGCCGGCGGTGTCCGATCCCGGCAGGAAGCGGGGAGGGCCCCGGGGAGCGGCGGCGGCGGGCGGGGCCCTGGGGGAGCCGCCCCGAGGGGTCCCCGCCGCCCGGGGCACTGAAGGAGCCGCCCCGGGACGGGCCCTGGCGGGGGTCGCCAGAGAGGGGGGCGAGCTCGGAACAGAATCAGCTCCGGAGAATAAACCGAGGGAAACCAAAGGGCCGCGCCGGGGGAGTCTCCGCCGCCCCGGAGCTGAAAGAGCTGCCCCGCGGGACGAGCGAGGAGGGGCGGCGGGGAAACAGTCGCCCGGGGTGTGGCGAGGGAGGCGGGAATGGGATAAAAGAGAGAGAATAGAGGGAGAAATCGCTTTGTTTCCCCCCTACCTCCCCACCCCAGCTCCCTTTTGTATACAGATAAAACCAGGGATCGACACGTGCTTCCCTTCCCCCTTTTCCCCTCAGGGGATGAGAAAACAAGAAAGAAAACCTTGGGAAAGGGGGGGAAAAAGTCAACTCTGGAAAACTATCTGGTCTAAGTTTTGCTGCCAAAGGAAATTCTGACTCCAGAGGTGCCCAAGCAGCCCTGCAGAGCCCCCGCCCTGCCCACTCACACCCTTCAGCTCAACACTGGGGTTTTCCCCTCCCTGGCACTGCCCAGTCCAGCCCCTCCCTGGTCCCCCCATCTCCCTGCCCCTGCCCCAGCCCAGCAGAGCAGCACACTCAGGTCTGGCCCTGCAGCAGGCCATGGAGGCCATGGAGCTCAGGGACAGGCCCTCTGGGGCTGCAATGCTCAGCACATCATCAGCTCAGGCAGCTCCTGCAGCCCCAGGGCCAGCCCCGCTCCCCAGCACAGCAGCAGAGAATCGGCCCCGGGCTCCTCAGGCCCCATTTGCCATCTCCAGGGGCACTGGCCACCACCAGCACCAGCTGGAGCAGCCTCAGCCCCTCAGCCCCCACAGTGGGACCCTGGGGGCAGCACACGGACTCCAGGGAGAAACCAGCAAGGCAAGGACCCTCTGGAGAGTCTGCTCCTTGGCCTTGTTCTTGAGAGCCCTGGAGAAGAAGAGCTGAGGCTTCAGGCTGTGCCCGGAGCAAATGGAGCCCCTTGTGTGGTGGAAAGAGTGCAGTGGAGCCCAGCTCATGCCAGCAGTGCCATGGCCACAGGACTGACCCAGCCCAGCCCAGGGACCAAGGCCCAGAGCACTGAGGCCTCACCGAGGCCCAGAAGGGGAGGGGGGCAGGAGAAAAAGAGCAGCTCTCAACAGGCCAAATGCTGCTGCTCCCTGGCACTGCTGCTGGGCTGGGACTCTGTTTCCCTGCCCCTCTGCACACAGGCACTGCCCTGCCAGACTCATCAGAGGTCTCAGAAGACTGAACTCAGAGAAACAAGTCACCGAAGGATCCTTGACTTTGTTTCAATGCATTCCTCATTTACACAGGCTCTGGGTCAAATTCAAGATGTAGACAGTGACCCAGAAATGGGATGAATAATCAATATTCACTGTACACAACTTTATCCCAGGAGAAAAAACACATGAAAACCCTGACCCAGCACCACAAAAACCTGAGCAGGCAGGCTGGAACAAGGAGTCTCATTCTGAATGCTATGGAAGAGAAAACAGGCCCTTTGTGCCTTCAGAAAAGCATCCAGTCATCATTTTCCTCAGGGCATCCTTGAAGCAAAAGGTTTCTTAAGAGAGATGCCAGAGTTTGGCAGCAAGCTGTCCTTCTTAGCTTGGAAAATCTCTGCTAACTTACCTAACAATGGTACAAACCCCCCACTTTAATGTTGTCAAACAGCTGCATCTGTAGGATTCATGTTCCAGCATTACCTAATGCACAATTATCACACCTCTTTTTAAAATTAAAGGGGAGGAAAAAAAAAAAGCAGGGGGTGGGGAGAGAGTCCTCACCCCAGTCATCCATCAAGTGTACATCCTGGCCACTGCTCCCAAGAAATTTATTATATGCTAAAAAGATTTTAAAAGATTTCAAAAGCTTTCAGATATAAAAGTGCTTCAGAAGCTAGATTTTAATATTGCCAAGTGGGTTTTAGCCAGATTATAAAGTTGACTGAAATGCCAGGATACTGCATTTTGGAAGCGGCAGCAGCTCACATATTGCCTTGTATTAGTGGCTGAAGTGTATTGCTGATTCCAAAGCTGGACTATCATCATCTGTGGGGGAGAGTAGATAAATAAATAAATACTGAATCTCTACCAAAAAAAGCATGAATAGATGGGACCACTTATCCAAAGAGCTGTTATTGTTGCTGAGGACTCCTCTCTGAACACATTCACCTGTAATTCTGTCAAGGTAATAAATCCTTCCACTCCTTACAGCACACTCAAAAGCACCTTGCTATTTAATGTCAATGGAAAAATGGCCCAAAGTGTCTAAAACATTTCCTTTTGCTCATGTAAAAGTGCTGGCATTTTACTTCCTTCCTGATAAGCCAGTGCCAATGGATGTGATTATTCTTTTCTTATTCAAAGCATATCAGTAGTTCCAAAGCACTTTCCATCTTATCAGGTGTCTGAACAGCACAGTTACTGGAAACAGTTTGTCCTGGTCCTCTCTCCTTCTGCCAGGCTATCAGATAAACCCAACTAACTCTCTGTCTTTACACAATCAAACATAAGCTGTGTCTTCAACCCACTGTAGCCTGTTTCTGGCACGTTACAGGATTTCTACTTGACATTAGTTGTACCCAAAACAGCAGCAGTGAATTAGCTTAGAACAAAAATATAGTCACTCCATAGCACAGAACACAAAAGGGACACAGGATAGTGTATACACACATATATGAATATGTGTGTATATATAATATGATATATAAAACCATAAAAATTATATAATTAACTATTTAAAAATTTAAAGCCTCCTTTTCTACTTAGCTAGGAAAGAAAAAAACAGACATTCCTAAGAAAATGAGCACTCAAATCCATTCCTTAACATCGTGGGTGAAACTGGGAGCGAATACAGCTCTGTGTGTTCCTGTACAGATTAGAGCTGCATCATAACATATATATATATATAATATATACACCATGTGTGAACATTTGGATGTTTAGATGTGTGTATTTAGATATGGGAAAGAGAAATAAAAGCTCCAGAACTGATCCATTTCCTCTGTAAGTGTGCAGGGATTAGAGTGGACTAACTCAGCCTCATTTAGAGCCAGCTCAGAGTTGTTTTTCTCTGTCACACGAAAGGTCCCTGATTAAACTTGTTCCAACACAATGACCATACTCAAATTTAGAGACACTGTTTGCACTGAAACATACTCACAGAATTCCGTGTTGAAAGAATCAGTGATGAATTAGGAATGCATTTTTTCTCTCAAAAGCTACTACCTTCCCTTACAATTGCAACTAAGCTACCACATTAATTTTCCAGGTTCAAAGTGTTTCTGCCCCAACCAGCAAAAACAGATGTAGGCTTTTTCTGGCTAGAGAAAAAAAGAAAAAACAACCAACACTGGAAAGACAATAATTTCTTAGAGTACAGCTCAACTCTTACAAAATCTTTTGTGACTGGAGCCCTGACATGATGCACATGGCAGTCTTTTAGATCAAAACAAATCAGTGCACACCCTCAAAATGCAGTAATACCATTCACAAATGGAAACACAAATGCCCTCTCCAAATCTGTTCCACAGCATTTTACCAAGTAAATAGAGCAACAGAACCAAATTCCAAAATATACAGGTTCAATAGACATGTTTGTGTCTGTTAACAGCAGAGAGATTCCAGTGTTATGTATTTACCTTATGTGAAGACTGGGCCTGCTTCCTACAAACATGGTATAAATACAGTTAAGTTTAGGAATTGGAACCACCACAGCAAAACTACAGCTCAGACCACTGTAGAAAAGCAGGTATAAAAAGCTTAATTACCAGTAGCATTATGCTGTCTGTATTGTTCAATGGGAACTCTGTCATCAAGATGTAGATTGGCTTGTGAGCACTGGATTAAAGAGCTCTGAAATGAAGAGTAAAATATAAGTACTCTGTAGAAACATCAGGGACAAAAAAAAATCTGTTTTTAACACATTTTAAAATGAGAGGTACTAATGCACAGTACTGTATTAGAACATCTTTAAGTAACAATTTGATAAACAGATTTTAGGATCAAATCAGAACTTCAATATGATGTCTTTATGTATAGTTCTCTGTATGACTATATGAACTCAGAATACAGGTCCTACAAACTGATTTACATGTGCACATGAGCAAAACATGAAAATGCAAATATATTGTTTGTCCTGAGTATCTCTCCAAGTGTCTATTTATAGATTTGGCTCTTTTTCAATATTTTTTATTCCAAAATACTTTCAAATCTTTGCATGTGTGTGTTCTCTCATATAAAAATCACCCATAAGGAATCCCTATACATGTGTCATTTGATGAGGTCACTTTTCTGTGTTAAGTTCCCTGGAATACACCCTCCTTAAAATATGACAGCTTATCCATTTGGAAACTCACCAAAGGACAGGTGAGCTTCGTTTCTACTTTCCTTCATTATCTCCTAAGATTTGATATTCAGGGGCTGAAACATGAGGGTCTCTCCTTCTGTCCTGATCTGTCTCCTCTAAGCCCTCCTTTTCCTGTTCCCGTGGCTTCCACTACCTTGTTAGCTTGTCATCCCCCCCACTTTACAGCCCTAAATAACACGTTTTTCCTCTCCCCCTGTGAGCCATCACTACTTTTCTCTCAACCCTCTTCCATCCAAGCCAGCAGCTCTTCCCTGCCAGTGCTGCTGCTTGGAGAGCCAGAAATCCTGGGCTGTCCTTTGCATGTTGATAAACAAAGCAGTGGCTTCTTCCCCCAGGGGCTGAAAGTGTCACCTCCCCCAGACTGGGGCCTGGAATTCCAACCACATTCCTGACCTTGGGTTTCACAGTTACCCATCAGTTTGGGGGAAGGGAAAAGAAAAAAGGTGAAGAGATTACAGCAGCGAGTAACCTGGGGCTAAGTGTGCCTTCATTTTCTCAAGCTGTTCTGTAGAAATAAATAAAAACAGTACTATGGGGGGGGAAAAAAAGCTCAAGCCAGGTATCAGTTTCCTGAATTTGATCAGGGAATACAGAAGAAGAACATGCCTGCAAACACACATCTGCACTAACTTATCAAACTGTACAGTGCAAAATCTGACCCCAAGGAGTCTGTACAAAACAGTGGGAATGGAATCAGAGAGGGGAAGGAAAACATCCTCAGCAGTGCCTGTCCCAGTCAAGGGGCATTACTGAGCAGCACCTACATTTCCATGGCTCTCTGGGCAGGGAATTTTTCCTGTGTGCCAAACAGCACATCTTGAAGCTTCTTCCCACTGAAATACTAGAGACATTTCAGGGCATCTGAACAGCCACATTCTTAAAGCACAACTACCTCAAGGCAAGGGAAGAAGTGAGATTCAGTGGCACTTGGCAGAAGCTGCCCAGTGCATTGTGTCAAATGGGTATTTACCCAAAGGAGCAACAAGCTCAAGCCATCAGGGAAAGAGCAAGATGATGAAAGGGAGTTAGCTGCTGAGAATTTCTTTGGGAAGAAGTAGACTGTTAACTTGAGATACAAATTTGCAATATACCATGGAACCTTATTCAAAGTCCAGCTGCAAAATACCTTCTTGTTAAGAGTGTGAAATAAATCCTAAAGTGTCATCAACTATGTGATTTTCTCTTTATTCCCAATCACTGATTAAAGAAACATAACTCAGATGTGATCTCACTCTGTGCTCCAGTGACATTAACATTAGAACAATATTGTCACTGTCTGCTGGTCTCTTGTGCTCCTCACTGGAAGGCACTTGGTGCACCCCTGGATATCCTGCTAATGAGGTAAAAAACTAACCCTTCTAAAGTTCCAGATTTTCCTCACCTGTTTGTACACAGTTGGACAAACTGGACCAAGTTATGACTTGAAAGCCACCTGCTGGATTTAGCATTAATTACTCCTTGTTTTGATCTCAGGGAAAAAGGCTCACACAACACAATCTCTGAATGCTCCTTTGAACTTACCCACAGTGTGTTCACAAAGACACAGAGCAAGGCTTTTAGATTTGGCTGCTACCCTCAGTTCCAGCATAGAAAGAAATGTCTCTGTGAAATAACAGCAATTGCCTTTCCATGTTACTGAACTACATTCAGTTTATCTGGTCTCAAATAAATACTCCATGTTTTCTCCTTGTTTTCTTTTCAAAGGCATGGGTATGGGTATTTAGGTGACTGCCTTCACTGGTATAGCATAGAAACCGTTCACATGGCTATAAATGAATATTATTCTCTTGACAAAACACCTTTCCCAAAGCCTCTGACAAAAAGAAAGGGAAAAAACCCAGACAGAAAAAGGGAACCACAGGCACATTGCCTGTCACCCACCAAAGTGTCTCCTCCCTGAGGACAATTCAGGCACACCCTTCAATCTGTATATCTCATTATCACCCCAATCTCTTTTTTAGTGGAAGTTTCTTTAGGGAAGCTGAAGTGCATCACTGTCTCAGACAGCCAAGGATGAGTGAAGGAATTCAGTTGCTCTCTTTAATTAATACAGGATTATTTCCCTTTCATTTGGTGAAGCTAATAATATGACTGGTGGAATGTCAGTAACAATTAAATCATAAACTAGTGCAGCACCAAAGGGAAAACTTACTTTAGTTATGGAGTATTCCCAGCAGAAATATTGAAAATCTTACATATATTTACACTGATAAAATACCACATGTACCTCCTGGGATACTGTAAGCTTTCTACAATCCTTGTGGCATGTCTTTACAGAGCAAGAGTTGACACTTTGAGATGATACCTTAATAAATGAGTTGCAGTTCTATTGTTTCTTGAATGTTAAGCACCACATCCTAAACGCAGGAGCAGGTTCAAAGTCCATGTCCTATTTTAGACCTTTTCAGCAGCTGTGATAATCACACTTAAAACATTCCTCTAGAAAGAGTAAATTAGCCCTTTTCACTAGAAGGATTCTTATGATCAAAAACAAATCCGAAAGAGAACAAAGTCAGATTTCTTTGTTTGTTAGTTGGTTTTATTTCAGCAATGCAATAAATTGCTGTCCCTAACTGGGATGGCTTTTCTACCCAAGAATTAAAAGGAAAACTCCAAAGTTCACTTTATTCTGCACTTATATTACCTTTGGGGTTTTTGGTTTTTTTGGAGGTCTCACCTATGTAAAAAAACCTTCCTTTAAATCTGTTGATGCTTTCTGTAAGAACCAAAACATTCCAGTTGACATAGCATTCTATCACTAATACTGCAGGGAAATGTAATATCCCACTGAAGCAGAAGGGAAAGAAGACAACTGAGCATCAGCAGCTCTTCCTAAGCAAGATCAGGGGTTTAGCTCCATCTAACTGAGGGATGAGATGTGCCCCTCAGTGGGTCTCTTCCCACTCCCCCACCAGCCCTTCTACCCAACTGCAAGCTCAAAGTTCTAAAAAGAGAAGAGGAAGCTGGAGCGTCAATATTTCCCCAGTGCAAACCCCAATAATCTTTGCTGGGAGCTGACAGGAATTGCTGTTCCACTGCCCTGGGGTATCCTGGCTTGAGGCGAGAGCGCAGCCCCGCCCAGAGCCCCCAACCCCTCTGAGAGCTTTTGTAGGGTCTGTTTGTCCATGTCCCTGTGGCAGAGGCTGCCCCGACACCTGCCCTGGAGCTGGTCCAGCTGCTGGACCAAACAAGGCATTGTCCAGCCTGCCTTCCCCCAGCCCCGACCGCCCCAGCCCATCTTCCATCGCTCTGCTTCCTTTTCCTGCCCCTGCTCCCCCTCCGCTCCCTTCCCTCTGGCATTTTTATTAGGAATGTTCTTGCTGTTCTCACTGTCCAAGCATGAGCTGATCCCCAGGGGAGCCTGTGGAATGTAACCCCTCAAGCACTAAATTCCTTCCCCTGTGCCAAAGACACGGGTTTGTTGTTGCTGCCCCTCCCGCCGAGCACCAGCTCCATCTCCTGCTCCTGCCCAGCGGCTTTGCAGAAATCCAGGGCTGGGTGTGGATTGAAGGCTGTGGCAAGGGACAGGATACAGTTGCTTCACTTCCACCCTTGGTGTCTCAGTGTTTGTGATCTTGGGAATCCACAGGAACCTGGAACACTGGCAGATTATCTGTTGTGGCAGGATATGTACCTGGAGATTATTTTGATATGTGTTTAAATCTTCCTTGAAAATACAACTGATAGAAAACAATGTAAAAAAAAAAAAATAAAAATAAGAAAAGGAAGGAAAAAAGAAAAAAGGAAAAAAGGGGGAAAAAAGAAAAAAACGGGACAAAAATGAGGAAAACAAAGAACAAAGAAAAATGGGAAAAAAGAAAAAAGAGTAAAAAGAAAAAAGAGAAAGAAAAGAGAAAAAAAGAGAAAGAAAAAAGAAAATAGGAGAAAAAAGAAAGAAGAAAGAAAAAAGAAAGAAAAGAAAGAAAGAAAAAAAAAAAAGAGAAAATAAAAGAAGACAGAAAAACAAGAAACCAAAATGCCCGATCCTCCCCCTCCGAAGGGACTACAACTCCCACAATGCCCCGCGCAGGCGGGGGGCGGGCAGGGGCCGTGGCCGCGCGCTGATTGGCTGCGGGGCGGGTCTGTAAAGGCGGAGGGCGCGCGGAGCGAGCGCCATTTTGGCCTCGTGGTCGGGAGTGAGGAGGACTCGCCTGCGGCCGCTGCACTTCGCTGGGTGAGTGGGCGGGGGGGCGGCGAGAGCGGGGTCTGGGGATCCCCTCGGGGGCTGCGGGGAGCGCGGGTGTGGGTGGAAAGGCTGGAGGGCTCGGGAGGGCTTAGCGGGGGAGTTCGAGGGTTTCCGGGAACGTTGTGAGGGGTCCCTGAAAGGATTCGGGGGGGAGGTTGAAGGTCCCTGGAGGGTTTTGGGCGGCTCTGATGCGGGTTTTGTTTTCTGAGAAGATTTGAGGTGTCCCAGGTGGGCTTTGGGGGTCTCTGGGGAGGTTTGGGGTTCCTGGGAGGCTTTGCGGGGACCTTGAGGCAGTTTTGGGGTCCCTGGGGGGTTTAAGGTGTCCCAGACGGTTTGGAGGGCCCGTGGGGGGGATTGGGGGTCCCTGAATAGGCTTGAGGGGTCCCAGGTGGGTTTTGCGGGTCACTGAGAGGGTTTGGGGGGTGCTGGGCAGGGATGAGATCTCTGAGGGGATTTGAAGGGACCTGGAGAAGGTTTTGATGGGTCGAAGGGGGATTTCAGAGGTTTTGAAAGGATTTTACAGGGTCCCCTAAAGCCCAGCAATGGAGTTCAAGGGGTCCCCCAGCCCCCAGGGGAGGGGTCCTAGGGATGCCCCCCAAAATCCGGGGTGGGAGATGTACCACATCCAGGTAAGGGGATCCCAGTGCCCCCAGTATATCCCAGTGACTTTTCAGTGACCCCAGTGACCTCCCAGTTACCCTCAGTATGGCCCAGTAACCCCCTCAGTGACCAGCCAGTGTGTCCCAGTGACCTTCCACTGCCCCCCAGTATGGCCCAGTGATCCTGCAGTGAGCACCCAGTAACCCCCAGTATGGCCCAGTAACCTGCCAGTGTCCCCCCATGTGTCCTGGTATCCCCCAGTAACTCCCCAGTGCCCCCCAGTGTGCCCCAGTTCCCCCCCAGTCCCTCCCAGTGCCCTCTCAGAGGGCCCCTGAGAGCCTGGTGAGGGGGGGCACGGAGAAGGGGAAGCCTGGACAGTGGGGACCCCTGGGATCCCCTAGGACAACAAAGTGGAGAACCTGGAGAGGGGGAATTTCTGGGAATGCAGCATCCCTAAGGCGAGAATCAGAGGAGAAGGGAACCTTGGGACCCCCAACACTCCCAGCATCTCTAGGTAGAACCCCCAGCATCCCAGAGAGGGGAGACTCTCTGAACCCTAGAGGGGGGAAACCAGAGAAGGGGAAATCTTAGGAGAATTTTTTTGGGCTAATCTTCATATTTTAGAGTATTTTTTAGGTGAATCTCAACTTTTTTCAGTTTGGGGGGGCAGGAGTCTTCTCACTCTTTCTTATAGGCTTTTGCCTGAATCTCGATGATTTGGGTTTTTCTGGGCTAAATCTTGGTGTTTTGGAGGTTTTTATGGTCACAGGATGCCCAGTGAGTTCTAGAGATGGACTTGGGCAGGAGGAACCCCCAAGCCAACGAGCTCAGCCCTTGTTTTCCCCCCCATCAGGATTTGTCCTTCCCAAAGCTTGGGCGGATGGAGGAGGAGGCTGCGAGGAAGAGGAAGATGCCTTGGGCCCCCCAGGCAGGTGAGGAGGAAGTCAGTGTCCCTTTGGGCGGGTGTTGTGCTGGCTCTGTCAGCCCAGCATGGCCCCGGCTGCAGGACAACCCCGCTGGCGCCGCCGTCCTGCCGGGGCCGGAGTTGGGGGGATGTCCTTGGCCTTCCCTGTGGGCCGGAGGCAAATCCCCTGCCTGTCCTTCTTGCTTCCTGCCCCAGGCCCCGAGCTGAGGACGGAGAGCGCGGAGGACAAATCCCCCCGTGAGAGCCTGGTGGGAGAGGCCGTTTTGAAGGGCTCCCCGGCGCAGGAAGGCAGCGGGGAGGAAAAGGGCCGGAGATCCCCCCGCAGGAGGGGCTCCAAAGCCAGCCCCGGGTGCTCTGAGGAGGAAAGAGCCAGCCTGTGCTGGGAAGGCGGCCAGAGCTTGAGGGGGAGCTCTGAGCTGGTGGTCCCTGAGCAGCCTCCCAACTGTGACAAGCCCTTCAGGTGCTTGGAATGTGGGAAGAGGTTCAGGAAGAGCACAGACCTGCTCAGACACCAGCACATCCACACTGGGGAACGGCCCTACACGTGTGGGGAGTGTCTCAAGAGCTTCAACAGGAACTGCCACCTGATCCAACACCGTCGCATCCACACTGGGGAACGGCCGTACAATTGTGGGGAATGTGGGAAGAGCTTTAGGCAGAGCTCCACCCTCCGCACCCACCAGCTCATCCACACCGGGGAACGGCCCTACAAGTGCTTGGAATGTGGAAAGAGGTTTCAGACCAGCTCAGCTCTCCTCCTGCATGAGCGGACGCACACGGATGAGAGGCCCTTCCGCTGCACCGACTGCGGGAAGGGCTTCAAACTGAACTCCCACCTCGTCAGGCACCAGCGCATCCACACCGGGGAGAAACCCTACAAGTGTGGGGAGTGTGGGAAGAGTTTCACCAACAGGTCTGGCTTGACCAGACACCAACGGACCCACCAGTAAGAGAAGCCCTTCCAGTACCTCGAGTGCAGGAAGAACTTTGGCTGCTGCTTCCACCCCGAATGAAGCCCCTGATGGGGAGGCAACCCCTGAGTCCAGTGACTGTCAGTCCATCACTTTTGACGAGAAAAGACCAGTCCCCTTTCCCAAGGGCAGCTTCTTCCAACAGAACCCTTCTTGGGGGGTGTGTGGAGATTCCTGCCCTGGCTGGGGACCCCCCAAGGTCACTGCTGGAGGTTGAGAGCAGAGATCTCTCTCCATGAATGTTGGTCTGGGGGAGTTCCATCCAACCGTAATTAGGAATTACAGGTTTTGTGCCAGCTTGGGTAGAATTGCTTCAACAATTGCTTTAATGTAGAGCACTGTCCTATCTTATGCTGTTCTCCTGGTAGTTTTAGTGTTTCTGTTGTGCAGTAAATAATTCTGATGAAGATCTTTTGTCTGATCATTTGGAACCCTAAATAAATTAATTTCTCTCAGTAGATCTGGTTTACCATCATTTAACCTGGAGGACAAAAATGATTCAGTTACACCTCTGTAATTCCTCTAAACTGAAAGTGTTGGCATAATCCAAGGCTGAGATTGGATCCAGTACCCCACAGGAAGTTGGGAGCTCAGGGGGGCCACCCCCCTTTCCCAACCCCTCTGTGCCCAAAGACCCCCATGAGACCATCCGACCCACCAGACCACCCCCCCTTTTCCACCCTTCTCCCTGTTCCTTCCATGTTCCCATTGTCCCCTCAATCCCCCATTTCCCCTCTGAACAGTTTTGGGGTCCCAACCCCCACTTTTTGCCCCCTCTCCTGTGGGCACTGAAGGAGAAAATGAGGCTGCACACACAGAGTTCCATTTCAGGACTTGTCCGCCCATCTTTCCAGCATCCCCCTTTCATTGGGGTTCCTTTGGAAACAGCTCCTGGGCTTTGTCTTTTAGTCCACTGGAATTCCCAGCATGGCCCCAAAGCAGTGCCCTGATCCCACACATTCCCCTCCCCTCATGTGCTGGCTGTGTTCAGCCACCAGAGAAAAACACAGGCTGCCATGCAGAGCGTTCCAAGTGGTTTCCCCTTTGGCAAACAGCACTCTCTGGATGGAAAACACCAGTCAGGGCCAAAACACAATTTTTTGATCCTAATTAACTGAATGCAGCTGTTGCTGCCTTAACTTGTTCCCACAGAAATTCTCAGGGTTCCTTTGCTTCCAGGAGGCCCCACATGTCCCAATGACCCCTTGATTCCATGAACTTCCACAGTTTCCAAAGCTTCCTTTACTTCCATGAGGCCCTGCAGTCCCAAAATGCCCTTTGGATTCTCAGATATTTCCCATTGTCCCAGGGTCCCTTGTGCTTCAGAAGGAGCTGCAGTGGGACAGTGGCCCCTTGGTTCCGTGAGCTCTGCAGTGTTCCAGGAATCCTTGGGTTCCAGGAGAGCCTGCAGTTTCACAAGGAGCACTTGAATGCAGGAGGTTCTGCAGGGTCCCAATGGCCCCTGGATTCTGGGAGGTTCAGAAATATCTCCGGGCTCCCTTGGTTCCAGGAGGACACACATGTCAGCAGGAACCCTTGGTTGCCGGAGGTTTGAGAGTTTCCCAGAATTCCTTTGATTTCATGAGGCCCTGGATTGTCCCAATGGCCTCCTGATTCCATCAGCCCCCTCAATGTCCCAATGGTCCCTTGGTTCCATGAGTTTCTGCAGCGTCCCAGGGTTCCTTTTGTTCCATGGGGAGCTGCAGTGTCACAATGGGCCCTGAATTCCAGGAGTTTTTCCAGGGTGACAGTGCTCCCTTGATTCCATGAGATTGCCCAGTGTCCCAGGGCTCCTTTGGCTCCAGAAAGCCCTACAGTGTCACAATGGTCCCTGTACTCCCGGAAGTTCCACAGTGTCCTTGCTGGAACACACAGGGCTGTAAGGTTGTCAGCCCTGCAGAGCTGCCTCCAGCTCTGGGCTCCAGCACAGGAAGGACATGGACCTGCTGGAGCGAGTCCAGAGGGGAGCAGCAAGAGGATCAGAGGGATGGAGCAGCTCTGCTGTGAGGAAAGACAGAGAATTGGGATTGTTGAGGCTGGAGAAGAGAAGGCTTTGGGGTGACCTAATTGTGGCATTGCAGTGCCTGAAGGGAGCCAACAAGAAAGATGGAGAGAGACTTTGGACAAGGGCCTGGAGTGAAAGGACAAGGGGAATGGCTTCACACTGACAGAGGGAAGAGTTAGATGTAATATTGGGGAGAATTTCTGGACTGTGATGGTAGTGAGATCCTGGCACAGGTTGCTCAGAGAAGTTCTGACTGCCCCATCCCTGGAAGTGTTCACGGCCAGGTTGGATGGGGCTCTGAGCTCTGAGTCTAGTGGAAGGTGTCCCTGCCCATGGCAGGGGGTTGGACTCAGATGCTCTTTAAGGTCCCTTCCAACCCAAACCATTCCATGATTCTGTGACTGGTGGGGGATGTGGTGGTCGGAGCCGACGGGCACAGAGACCCCAAAATGATGGAGTTTTCCATTCTGGGTGGAGGAAGGAGGGGGCAGCAGAACTGACACCCTGGACTGCTGGTGGTCAGACTTCGTCCTGTTTGGGAGACTGACTGAGCTGGGTGTGAGTGTGGATGTGCTGGAGGGCAGGAAGGCTCTGCAGAGGGATCTGGACAGGCTGGATCAATAAGGCCAAGTGTCAGGGCCTGCCCTTGGGTCCCAACCACCCCCTGGAACGCTTCAGGTTGGGGGCAGAGGGGCTGGAGAGCTGCTCAGCAGGAAGAGACTTGGGGGTGCTGCTTGACAGCGACTGGATATGAGGCAGAGTGTGCCCAGGGGGGCAAGAAGGCCAAGGGCATCATGGCCTTTGTGGAGAAGAGTGTGGCCAGCAGGAGCAGAGAACTGATTGCCCCTCTGTGCTGGGCACTGGGGAGGCCCCACCTGGAGTGCTGTGTCCAGTTCTGGCCCCTCAGTGCCAAAAGGCCCTTGAGGGGCTGGAGCGTGTCCAGAGAAGGGAACGGAGCTGGGGAAGGCTCTGGAAAACATGTCTGCTGAGGGACGGCTGAGGGAACTGGGCTGGTTGAGTGTGGAGAAGGGGAGGCTCAGGGGGGACCTCATTGCTCTCTGCAATGACCTGAAAGGAGGTTTTAGTGGGGTGGGGGTTGATCTCTTCTGCAAAGCCTTTAGTGACAGGAAGAGAGGAAATGACCTGAAGTTGCATCAGGCAAGGCTCAGAGAAGAAATGAAAAAGGGATGATACACTGAAAAAAGAATGGCCTGAGCAGTGAAGTGTTTCTTTAAGCTCTCATGTGCTCTGTGTGTGATTTGCACAACACAGGAATGTTCAGCAGTGAGAGATGTGAGATTTTGCTTTGGACTCTTTAGCACCTACCCTTTCCTGTACTGCACTGCCTCTGCCTATGGAATCCTGCACTGCCTCTGCCTATGGAATCCTGCACTGCCTCTGCCTATGGAATACTGCACTGCCTCTGCCTATGGAATCCTGCACTGCCTCTGCCTATGGAATCCTGCATTGCCTCTGCCTATGGAATACTGCACTGCCTCTGCCTATGGCTTGGGCTTGTTCCCAGCAGCCAACATTGACCCTACGGACCTGTAGCTGCTGCTGTTGGTTCAATCTCTCCAGGAGATGGTTCCTGCAGCCAGGGGATCTCAGCCACTGTTAGTTTAGGCAGCAACACCTCTGGGACTGGATGTTGAACCCCATCATAGGATCCCTGATCCAATCATGCAAACAAGTAGGAATCCTGTCATACAACTTATATTTGCATCTGAAAGAATTTGTTCCTGCAAGTGGATCACTGAAGCCAACAGGCCTCCTTAGAGGAATGAATATTCAGCAAACACAGCAAACTGATGTTGGGTCAGAATTAATTAGGAAAAAAGATCAAACCTGGATATATGAGATTTTTCCCTGTGAGACAGATTTGGTTTTCCATTTTGCTTAGTATTGCATTGAGAGTCACATCATAAAACTTTTTTTGACAGATTTCCTTTACGTCAAATTTCAGTCCTTTGGATACATCAGTTGTTATTCTCTCTGCTCCTTCTCCAGCTTTTTCTCTCTCTCTTTTCTCTCTTTTTTCTCTCTTTTCTTTCTCTCTCTCTCTCCTCTCTCATCTCTCTTCTCTCTCTCTTCTTCTTCTCTTCTTTGCTTCTTTACTTCTTTCCACCAGGATTCTTTTCCAATGGGATTCTTTCTGTTCTATGTCCTCTATTTCCTTTCCATTTTTCTTCTCTTACATTCTCTTATGTCACTTCATGGGAATTTAAAAATTAAAAAAAAAATTAAAAGTATTTTTTTTAAAAAAAGCTCATTGTGAAAAAAATCACATTTAAAAATATTCCAAATTCTCAAACATTTGCATGGTATCTATCTAACTTCAGAATATCATCTCTGATTTTGATGAAGAGCAGGAAATGTTTTAAACAAAGTTCTTAAATGAAAAAATGCAACCATTTCTTTTCTAGAGGCAGTTTAAGGAGACAGCAGGATAGAGCAGGGAAGAGGAAAGAGCTCTCCTACATCTCTCATCAGTGACCCAGCTAATTAAATAGTGTTAGTGGCAAACTGTGCATTGTCCATCCCAGTTCCTTTTGTCCAGACAGATGATTTCATGGGGATACAAGGGTAGGATTGCAAAAGTGCTTGTATGGAAAATTGGGAGTTGTTCTAATGAAACCAGAATTCTTCCCTAAGCTCTGCAGCGTTGAACTGATTGTCATTTTCATTAGTGCTACTTTCTTTTCTTCCCCTCTCCCAGGCTGTTCAGCACATCTCTCAGTGAGCTCACCCTGTGCCTGTTCTTGGTTTTGGGGGGGTGTTGTGGATGGCAAGAGATGAGAGAAGTGAGTCTCCTTCCTGAACAGTTGTGCCTTCAGACTCTGGCAGTGGGAGGCACAGAGGTACCCTCTTTCCTGCTCCCTTTCCTAAAGTGCAGCCAGCTGGGGCTCAGCCTGACCCCACACATCAGAAAGGGCCACCTCAAGGTTGCTTTAAACTGAGGCTTAATGGAAGTCCCTGCTCATCAAACTGTGGAGTTTTCCCAGCAGGCAGTGACACTCCAACTGTGTCCTTCTCTTCTGATTCCCTCCTTCCCTTTGCCTCCCCCCCTGTGCTTTTGGGGCTGGGCAGATCTCCCCCAGCTCCAGCTGGGCCCTTTCCATGCTGCAGACATGTGGCACCTGCACTGATCAGCTTTGGGGTTGCTTTCTGTCTTCTGGAGCTGCACGAGACAGTTGGGACACGGAGATCCAAACAGCAGTTGGAGTTGCCTGGGAGAACATGGATGGTTTTGCTTGTTAGGGAGAGCCAGGTGAGAAAGGGAAAACTGCACAACAGCTTGGAAGAGCTGATGGATCATCTGTGAGCAGGGAATTCACCTCATTGCAGAGGTCTCACTGCAGGTCTTTCCAAAACCTCAGCCTTAGCATGAGATCCAGGCTGTGCTTAAGATCTCTTGGAAGAACTCTGTGGTAGAGGAGATTTCCTGCGGCAAAACTGCAGCTTACTTATACTTCCAAAAAAAGAAGAATATATAAACATGGGGAAAATGTGTAATGTGAAATGTAGCGGTAGATTATTATTTAAAATTACTACCTAAAATCACATTAACCTATTTTAGACCAATTTCAATTTTAAGCAGAAAAGGATACAATTTAGATGAAGTATGCCATTTTTATATAATCTCAAGGGTATTCATGCTTGGGGTTTTTTTTTGTTTTGTTTTTTTCTTTTCATTCTGTGTAAATCAACTGGACTTTTCAGCACTGTAATTAGAGTCAACATTATTTATGTGACAAATTAGGTGCTTCTGTTGAAAGAATTCTACAATAAAATGACATTTGGGAGGGCACCTGCCCCTCAACAGGCACCCAGCTCACCCCAAAAGGTGCTGGGACCCCCCTAAAACCTCCCCACAGCCCCTCAAGGACCCCCAAAAACACTCAAAGCCCACCCAGGACCCCACCCAACCCCTTTTCTGGAGGATTTCTCTGGGCACTGGTGGTGCTGGGAGCCCCCCCGGCTGTGGGCGAGGAGCTCTTGGGTGAGCGGGTGGTGGGAAGGGGGAGGTCAGTGGGAAAAGGGGGGTCAGAGGGGACAGAAGGGGTGGTGGGACCCCAAACTGAGGGGGAGGGGAGTGGGACCTCAAAAAAATGGAGGGGGAGGGGCACTGAGGTTTGGGGGATGATGGGAGAGGGGTGGGAGAGGTCAGAAGAGTGGTGGAAGGTGAGGGTGGGAACCCCAAACTGAGCATGAGGGGGCTGGGGAGTGGGGGGATGATGTGGAAGAGGTGGGAGGGGGGGAAAAAGTGGGGGTTGGGACCCCAAAAGTGATCCTGGTTGGTCTGGGGATTGAGGGGACCATGGAAAAGTGGAAGGAAGAGGGAGAAGGGTGGAAAAGGGAGGGTGGTCTGGTGGGTTCAGCGGTCCCATGGGGGTCTTTGGCACCAGGTTTTGGGAAAGGGAGTGGTTCTCCTGAGCTCCCAACTTCCTGTGGGGTGCTGGGGGCTGCTGGATCCAATCTCAGCCTTGAATCTTGCCAACATTTTAAATTTAGAGGAAATAGAGAGGTGTGACTGAAACACTTTTGTCCCCCAGGTTTTAATGATGGCAAATCAGATCTATTGATAGAAATGAATTTATTTGGGGTTACAAATGATCAGACAAAAGATCTTCATCAGAATTATTTACTGCACAACAGAAACACTAAAACTACCAGGAGTACAGGATAAGATAGGACAGTGCTCTACACTAAAGCAATTGTTGAAGCAATTCTACTAAAGTTGACACAAAAGCAAGAATTCTTAATTAGAGATGGATGGAACTCCCCCAGACCAACGCTGGTGGGGAGATCTCTGCTCTCAACCTCCAGCACTGACATTGGGGGGTCCCCAGCCAAGGCAGGAATCTCCACACTCCCCCCAAGAAGGGTTCTGTTGGAAGAAGCTGCCCCTGGGAAAGGGGACTGGCCATTTCTGGTCGAAAGGGATGGACTGACAGTCCTTGAACTCCAGGGGTTGCCTCCCCATCAGGGGGTAAATTTGGGGTGGAAGCAGTGGCCGAAGCTCTTCCCACAGTTGGGGCACTCACAGGGCTTCTATTACCCCGGTGGGTCCGTTGGTGTTTGGTCAAGTGAGAGCTGTGGGTGAAGCTCTTCCCACACTCCCCACACTTGTAGGGCCTCTCCCCGGTGTGGATGCGCCGGTGGGTGACAAGGTGGGAGTTCTGCTTGAAGCCCTTCCCGCAGTCGGTGCAGCGGAAGGGCCTCTCATCCGTGTGCGTTCGCTCATGCACGAGGAGATTCCCACTGGTCTGAAACCTCTTCCCACATTCCCCACACGTGTAGGGCCGTTTCCCACTGTGAATGTGCTGGTGTCGGATCAGATGGGAGCTCTGCCTGAAGCTCTTTCCACATTCCAAGCACTTAAAGGGCTTCTCCCTGCTGGGAGGCTGCTCAAGGACCACCAGGTCAGAGCTCTGGTTCAAGCTCCGGCCGCCTTCCCGGCACAGGCTGGCTCTTTCCTCCTCAGAGCACCCTGGGATGGCTTTGGAGCCCCTCCTGCGGGGGGATCTCCGGCCCTTTTCCTCCCCGCTGCCTTCCTGCGCCGGGGAGCCCTTCAAAACGGCCTCTCCCACCAGGGTCTCACGGGGGGATTTGTCCTCCGGGCTCTCCCTCCTCAGCTCGGGGCCTGGGGCAGGAAGCAAGAAGGACAGGCAGGGGATTTGCCTCCGGCCCACAGGGAAGGCCAAGGACATCCCCCCAACTCCGGCCCCGGCAGGACGGCGGCGCCAGCGGGGTTGTCCTGCAGCCGGGGCCATGCTGGGCTGACAGAGCCAGCACAACACCCGCCCAAAGGGACACTGACTTCCTCCTCACCTGCCTGGGGGGCCCAAGGCATCTTCCTCTTCCTCGCAGCCTCCTCCTCCATCCGCCCAAGCTTTGGGAAGGACAAATCCTGATGGGAGGAAAACAAGGGCTGAGCTCGTTGGCTTGGGGGTTCCTCCTGCCCAAGTCCATCTCCAGAACTCACCGGACATCCTGTGTCCATAAAAACCTCCAAAACACCAAGATTTAGCCCAGAAAAACCCAAATCATCGAGATTCAGGCAAAAGCCTATAAGAAAGAGTGAGAAGACTCCTGCCCCCCTAAACTGAAAAAAGTTGAGATTCACCTAAAAAATACTCTAAAATATGAAGATGAGCCCAAAAAACTTCTCCTAAGATTTCCCCTTTTCTGGTTTCCCCCCTTTAGGGTTCAGAGAGTCTCCCCTGTCTGGGATGCTGGGGGTTCTACCTAGAGATGCTGGGAGTGTTGGGGGTCCCAAGGCTCCCTTCTCCTCTGATTCTCGCCTTCGGGATATTGCATTCCCAGAAATTCCCCCTCTCCAGGTTCTCCACTTTGTTGTCCTAGGGGATCCCAGGGGTCCCCACTGTCCAGGCTTCCCCTTCTCCGTGCCCCCCCTCACCAGGCTCTCAGGGGCCCTCTGAGAGGGCACTGGGAGGGACTGGGGGGGAACTGGGGCACACTGGGGGGCACTGGGGAGTTACTGGGGGATACCAGGACACATGGGGGGACACTGGGAGGTTACTGGGCCATACTGGGGGTTACTGGGTGCTCACTGCAGGATCACTGGGCCATACTGGGGGGCAGTGGAAGGTCACTGGGACACACTGGCTGGTCACTGAGGGGGTTACTGGGCCATACTGAGGGTAACTGGGAGGTCACTGGGATATACTGGGGGCACTGGGATCCCCTTACCCGGATGTGGTACATCTCCCCCTCTGGATTTTGGGGGCATCCCTAGGACCCCTCCCCTGGGGGCTGGGGGACCCCTTGAACCCCACTGCTGGGCTTTAGGGGACCCTCTAAAATCCTTTCAAAACCTCTGAAATCCCCCTTCGACCCATCAAAACCTTCTCCAGGTCCCTTCAAATCCCCTCAGAGATCTCATCCCTCCCCAGCACCCCCCAACCCCTCTCAGTGACCCGCAAAACCCACCTGGGACCCCTCAAGCCTATTCAGGGACCCCCAATCCCCCCCACGGGCCCTCCAAACCGTCTGGGACACCTTAAACCCCCCAGAGACCCCAAAACTGCCTCAAGGTCCCCGCAAAGCCTCCCAGGAACCCCAAACCTCCCCAGAGAGCCCCAAAGCCCACCTGGGACACCCCAAATCTTCTCAGAAAACAAAACTCCCATCAGAGCCGCCCAAAACCCTCCAGGGACCTTCAACCTCCCCCCCGAGTCCTTTCAGGGACCCCTCACAACGTTCCCGGAAACCCTCGAACTCCCCCGCTAAGCCCTCCCGAGCCCTCCAGCCTTTCCACCCACACCCGCGCTCCCCGCAGCCCCCGAGGGGATCCCCAGACCCCGCTCTCGCCGCCCCCCCGCCAACTCACCCAGCGAAGTGCAGCGGCCGCAGGCGAGTCCTCCTCACTCCCGACCACGAGGCCAAAATGGCGCTCGCTCCGCGCGCCCTCCGCCTTTACAGACCCGCCCCGCAGCCAATCAGCGCGCGGCCACGGCCCCTGCCCGCCCCCCGCCTGCGCGGGGCATTGTGGGAGTTGTAGTCCTTGCGGCGGGGGAGGATCGGACTTTTTTTGGTTTTTAGTTTTTCTGTCTTCTTTTATTTTCTCTTTTTTTCTTTCTCTCTTTTCTTTCTTTTTTCTTTCTTCTTTCTTTTCTTCCCTTTTTTCTCTCTCTTTTTTCTTTTTTCTCTTTTTTATTTGTTCTTTTTTTTCCTCATTTTTTCCTATTTTTCTTTTTTTTCTCTTTTTTCTCCTTTTTATCTCTTTTCTCCCTTTTTTAATTTTCGTTTTTCTTATTTTTCCCTTTTCCTTTTTTTTTTACATAGTTTTCTATTAGTTCTTTTATTCAAGGACGATTTAAACACAGATCAAAACAATCTCCATGTACATATCTTACAAAAACAGATAATCTGCCTTGTTCCAGGTTTGTGAGGGTTCCTAAGATCACAGACATTGAGACATCAAGGGTGGAAAGTGAAGCAACTTTATCCTGTCCCTTGCCACAGCCTTCAATCCACACCCAGCCCTGGATTTCTGCAAAGCCGCTGGGCAGGAGCAGGAGATGGAGCTGGTGCTCGGCGGGAGGGGCAGGCAGGCCACGCACCTTCTATTAGAGGCACTTCAATCATCCAGGAGATCCAATGGTTCCAGGGCTGTGTGTTCATTCTTCAGGCATCCAGCCCCAGTACGGTCCCCGACCTTGAAGCGCCCCCCTGGATGCCTAAGTGTCCCCTAAATGTCCCCCTAAAACTGCCCCATAAGTGCCCCTCAGGATCCCCAAGTGTCCCCCCAGTACCAACTCTTTATTCGTGTTTATTATTTCACTTTCTGGGTGTCTAAAACATTTCTGGCACGGTTTTGCCTTGGGGGAGCTGAACCTCATTGCTGGGAGCAGGGACTTGGCTCACAGCTGAGGAGTGTCTGTTACCAAAGGTGAACCTCATGAGCTTCAGATTGTGGCAAAAAAAGAAGAAAAAGCCCTCTTTGCTGTGTGCAGCCAGTTCTGTGAGCAAAGCAGGACCCAGGAGACTGAGCAGAGACAGGATGGAGTTGGGAAATGTGGAGCAAGGTTGTCCACACTGTGTCAGACCTCAAGGGAAAGCTCCAACCAGTCCAAACCTCCTTAGGAGAGACCCTGGATCAAAATCAATTAGAGAAAGCTGCAATCAACTCTTTTCAAAGGAGAAAAGTAAGAAACTACACCCTTGAAAATAAGAATGCATGTTTATCAGAACCTCTTTGAAGTATTTCTGCGTATTAAGAAAACTTCCTGATTAACTGCACTAGACTAGAGGAAAATCAAGGCAGACCTGTGGTTTCTTAGCACTTGATTGATTTTAAGGAGCCCCGTGGTCCCCACGGTGCACTTGGCGCTGAGTCCTTGAACCTCAGGTGAGGTTCTCCTCTGAGAGAGAGGAGACCTTTCCATGAGTCCAAGTCAGAAGAGAATCTCAACATATCTCAAAGCATTAATGGGTCTCACTGAGGGCCATTCCCAATCCAGGCTCCTCAAGGACTCCTTGAAGGAGATCACTGCAGGCCATGATTGCACAAATCTGTCACAGACTTTGTGTCAAAAGCAAAAGCCAAAGTGCCCTTAAAAACTGAACTACTTCAAAGAATTGATGAGCCCCACAGAGTGTCACAACTGACACAGCCTCTCAAGGGACTCATTAGAGCAGGTAATTGCAGAGGATTGCACAAACCTCTCCGAGACTCAGTGTGGAAAGCAAAACACAAAGTCCTGTGAAAACCCTGCAGTCCCTGAAGCATTAACGAGCCCCACTGGGTGTCACAACTGACAGAGTCTCTCAGGGGACTAATTAGAGCAGGTCATTGGAGGCCACGACTGAACAAACCTCTCAGAGGCTCAGTGCCAAAAAAAGCACCTCAATAAACCCTGAGTGCCTTGAAGCATTAATGAGCCCCACTGAGGGTTGTCACTGTCTGAGGCTCTCAAGGGACTTGTTACAGCAGATAATTGGAGGACATGGCTGCACAAACCTCTCAAAAATGCAAAATCAAAACCCCAAATTGCTCTGAAAACCTTGCAGTCCCTTGAAACATTAAGGATCCCCCCGAGGGCTGACAAAGCCTCCCCAGGGACTCTCCAGCAGATCCTTGGAGGCCGTGGGTGCAGGGAGGCAAAGGCTCTGGGCAGCAGCTCAGGTGCTGAGAAAAGCCTGGCTCGGTTTGGGGAAGTTTCCTTCCTTTTCAGGCTTCCTCCAGCTTTGGGAAACGCTGCCTGTGAGATTGGCACCACCTAAGAAGGGCTCTGGCAGGTTCCTGGGAGCAAAGCTGGCCTGCTTTGGGCTCCACTCGAGATCTTTGGAGCATGGAGACACCTGAGAATTAAAAAGAGGAGGCTGCATCTTTGACAACATTTATGAACAAGCAGGGATTGCTGGTATGTGGATAATCTGCATGGGAATGGTTGCTTTGAGTTAAAGCATTAAATTAAAATAAATGTGGGTATCTCAGTGATTTGTTTTGGTTTTAAATAAGAATATTTAATTTTTCTGTATATTTATGTTATGAAGTTGGTAGATTAGAAAATCATGGTGACTTTTCTCTCATGCAAACTTTAATTTGATCTTGGGAATTTTGAATGACATCTCTATGAGACAGATAAAACTCACAGGAAAATGGCACAAATACCTTGGGAAAATAAGCAAAGTATTAGGATGACGTTTGTGTGAATTCAGATTTTTCTCTTGAAAAAATGCCCTGTGCTTGTCCCTTGGCTAATTGGATACTTGATTTTTTTCTGACCTGCTATTGTCATCAGTGACACCTCAGGGTTTAAGAAGACTTCTCAATGGGTGTTAGTGCTGGCTGAGACACAGCAGCATCCTCAGCCCTCGCCTGGGAGAGGACATTCCCTCCCCAGGCCAAAGTGAGTTCCTGAAACCCCTTTTCAGCTGAGTTGTGGCTTCATTAGAAGGCACCTGCGATGGAGGAGCTGCTGCCTTGTAGCTCCCACCCTGCCAGTGAGCCCTGCAGGGAGTCCCTGTGCTCTGGGAGGGTGGGGAATGCACAGGGAGGGCTCAGCTCCCCGGGCAGCAGGAGCATTGCTGGGCCTTTGCCAGGGCTTGCAGGGCACTGGGGAGTGTTGCAGGGCTGGGATGGGAGTGAGCGGGCCCTGGGCTGGATTTGTGAGGGCTCAGGAATCCCAGGGACAGAGCAGCAAGGTCAGGAATGTTGGATTATCAGTGACTCTCTCAGAAGTTATAAAACCCTGATCTGTTCAGGCAAATCAGGTATGGTGGGGAGATCACCCTCTTTGAACCACTTTCTTCTCTGGATGACTGAAAACTGCAGGACACACTGGCACTGCTTGCATTAACCTGTCTCTTAGTACAGTTAGGAACTCTTGTTATTTCTGCATAAACCGTTGCTTCCCTGTCCTGCTAAAATGCCCCATGGATGCATCAGAGCCACTGGATTCCCTGGAAGAGAGAAGCCTGGTTTACTTCCAATGGGATTCACCCCTCACCATGTGAAGGTGAATGATTCAGATCTTGGACAGTCTCCCAGATCTTGGTGTGCTGACAGAGTGCCAGGGGATGAGCTCCCACATGTGAGGAGAGCTGGGATTAATCTCTCTCACCAAGGTCTAAGAACTGAGCCATGCCTTGCCTTGCTTTGTTTGGATTGCTTCTCCTTCCCTTGCCTTGCCTTACCTTGCTTTGCTTCCCCATTTTCATCACTTTTCTCCTTTTTCACCCTCTTTCTTCTCATCCTTACATTAAATGCATTAAACATCTGGACAAGGAATGTAAGCCAGACTGTTCTGCAAGGGGCTGGTATTTATGCATTTCCTTCCTTTTTTTCTCCTCTATCCCCAGGCATTCTATTTAATAAAATCCCCTCTGGCCAAACAAGTCAAGATTCCCTTATCTCTGTGGCAAATCCGGGTCATGCAGGCTCATGGATTCTGTTCTTCCCTCCCTTTGCAAACCTCCCTGCAGCAAACAGCCCCTGTTGGATTCCCAAACCTTCCTGCAGAGCTTGGTCCAGCTCCCCTCCTCCTGCAGTCCCGTGTGTGCTGGTGTGTGGAGTCTTTCTCTAGGCCTGAAGTGGGGGTGGTGGCGAACAGGCCACAGGATTGCTCTGCAGAGGGAAAATGTCCCAAAGAAAAGGCTTGGAGAACCACACTGTTGGATTTGGATTCGTTCTTCTGGCATTCTGTGACCACTCCAGCCTGCAGGGCCTGTGCTTCACGGTGTTCCTGCTCATCTACCTGGTGGTGCTGGCAGGGAACAGCCTGGTTGCCTCCTCACTGTGCTGGACTCCAGCCTGCACAGCCCCATGTACTTCTTCCTGAGGAACTTGTCCTTCCTGCAGGTCTACTACACCTCTGTCACTGCCAAAAATGCTGGTGTGTCTCCTGAGGGCAGATGGCAGGATCTCCTTCCTTGGCTGTGCTGCCCAGCTGTATTTCCTGGTTCTGCTGGGCAGCACCCAAAGCCTTCTCCTGGCTGCCATGGCCTATGAGTGCTCCATGGCCATGTGCCACCCCCTGCTCTGTGCCCTGGCCATGAGCAGGGGGCTCTGCACCAGGCTGCTGCTGGGCTCCTGGGGGGCTGTGGCACCAGTGTAGGTAGGACAGACCTACCAGCTGTTCCCTTTGCCCTTCTGTGCATCCCGTGACCTTCCTCACTTCTTCTGGGACGTCCCCCACTGCTGGACCTGGCCTGTGCAGACACGTTCTGGAACCAAGTGGGGCTGCACACCATCACCCTGGTTTTTTTAATCCTTCCCTTCTGCTTGATAGTTCTGTCTTACATTCAAATTATCAGGGCAATTCTGAAAATCCCCTCAGTTCTGGGCTGGCACAAAGCCTTTTCCACCAGCTCCTCACACCTCGGGGTGCTGACACTCTTCTATGGCTCAGCCACAGTCGTCTACTTAAAGTCGTCTACTCGAGGGATTTTGGAGATCCTGACAAATACTCTGCCCTGTTTGACACAGTTGTGACTCCCATGTTTAACCCTCTCATCTATAGCTTGAAGAATAAGGAAGTGAGAATGGCCTTGAAGAGACTCCTATGGACAAAGTGATCCTACAGAGGGTGTAAAATGGTCCCAAATGCTACAAGTCCCACTGGGGTATGTGGTTGCCTAAACAAAGCACCCCATATTCACTCCAACAAAACCATGTGTTCTAGCCTGGCTTTCCTCCTCCTCCAGGAGGGGAACGGTGTCCTGAGGCATTCCTGTTATGTCCTGCCCTGCCATGACATCTTTGTCCTTCAGAGCACCTTCAGTACCCCAAAAGAGTTCAATGACAAGAGCTCCTTCAAGCTGGGTCTGACCAATGTAATGTTAAGGGGAAATAGTGCAATCGTGGTCAGTCATCAATGAGCCCCAGAGGTGACACAACCCATGAGAGGTCACTCCCCTTGGGTTTGAGAAATCCCTTGCTAGGCCTCATGGCCTATGGGCAGTGTTTCTGTGTGGAATCAGCTTAAAAAGCTAAAGGATATGAAGGGCACCTTGCCCTGCTATGAAATCTTGCACTGAGTTCTGTAAGGCTTGAGTAATTTGGCATACAGAATAAATAATTAATAATTTTAAAAATCCACCAAGGGGATAGTTCAGCACTAGAACAGGGTCCCAGAGACCTGTGGAGTTTCCATCTGTCAAGGTTTAGCAATGTCAGCCAGACACTCAGCACTGCACAGTCGCTCACTCCCTCCCCACCAGAGGGGTGGGGGAGAGAATCAGAAGGGTAGAAGTGACAAAACTCCTGGGTTGAGTCAAAGCCGTGCACATGTGCAAGGCCAAACCAGGAATTCATTCCCAGTTTCCCATGGGCAGGCAGGTGTTCAGCACCTCCAGGAGAGCGAGGCCCCGTCCCGAGTAACGGTGACCTGGGCAGACAAACACCAGCACTCCAAAGTTCCCCCCTACACACCCTGAAGTGTGATGTCCATGGTCTGGAGCAGCTCTTGGGTCAGGGGGGTCACCTGGCCCAGGTGTGTCTCCTCCCACCCTCCCACGCACCCCCAGCTCCCTCCCCAGCGTGGCCGTACCAGGGGCAGGAAAGGCCTTGGAGCTGTGCAAGTGCTGCCCAGCAATAACAAAACTGTCGGTGTAGAGTCGTGGCGGTCGATAAAGACACAAAGAGTCTAGTTGTGTGCAGAAAAGATGTCGCTATTTTCTCATCTGCCTTTTTATACCCCTTGCTAGCAGCAAGCAATAACCTCATTTTAGCTAAGCAAGCAACAGTGTTTTCATTGGCTAGGATCAACTGGTGATACATTTAGCAAAGCTCAAGGCCTTATTGTAGTTCCCTCATCCTAGGCCTACCAACTTTACAGTCTGCTTTGTTTCTCCTTTAGGGCTGCGTACTGACTTCCTTACCATCAAGGATACACCCTAAAGCTTACCGAGTCAATATATTCATCCTGGGAGCCAATAGACCCACTGTTAACACCTTCGGAAGGGCCTGTGAGGTCCCTTCTCTCAGCAGGAGCTGATGGCTCAGCCCGTCACTCATGGCTGGGCCAGGGGCTCTCCAGCTGCCCCTGCCCTGGCCTGTGACAGCCCAGCACAAGCCCCTTTGGTTTAAAGAGGCCCTGCAGTGTCACAATGGCCCCTTGATTCTGTGAGGTTCCACAGTGTCCCAGGGCTCCCCTGATTCCATGAGGCCCCGCATGTCCCAGTGGCCACTTGATTCCATGAGGTTCCACAGTGTCACAAGGGTCCCTTTAGCTCCGTGGGGCTCTTTGACATCCCGTGACCTCCCGGCTCTTTAGGAGCCCTGAGAACTTCCACAGGGGGAAGTGCCACATTCTGCCCTGGGATGGGACAACCCCGGATGGACGGACAGACTGGGAAGGAGAGGCTGAAAAGCAGTGCTGGGAAAGGGCCCTGGGGGTGCTGGTGGGTGGCCAGTTGGCCCTGAGTCAGCAGTGCCCTGGCAGCCAGGAGGGCCAAGCCTGTCCTGGGGGCATCAGGCCCAGCATGGCCGGCCGGGCCAGGGAGGGGATTGTCCCGCTCTGCTCTGCCCTGGGGCGGCCTCACCTGCACCATTGGGGCAGTTTGGGGGGACACAATGGAAGGGAGAGATTGAGCCATTGGAGAGTGTCCAAAGGAGGGCAGGGAAGATGGGGAAGGGCTTTGGGGGGAAGGCGTGTGAGGACACTGAGGGCACTTGGTGTGTTCAGCTGGAGAAGAGGAGACTGAGGGGAGACCTCACTGCAGGTACAACTTCCTGGGGAGGGGCAGAGGAGGGGCAGGCCCTGAGCTCTGCTCTGGGGGGACCAGGGACAGGACTGAGGGAATGGCCTGGAGTTGTGTCAGGGGAGGTTTAGGTTGGATCTTAGAAAGAGGTTGTTCCTCCAGAGGGTGGTTGGGCACTGAACAGGCTCCCCAGGGCAGTGGGCACAGCACCAAGGCTGACAGAGCTCAAGAAGTGTTTGGATGATCCTCTCAGGCTCATGGTGTGACTCTTGGCGATGGGCCTGTGCAGGGCTAAGGGTTGGACTGGATGATCCTTGTGGGTCCCTTCCAACTCAGCCTATTCTGTGATTCTGTGATTATCAACCCTGTGTTCAGCACAAAGCCAAAACACAGCCCTGCACCGGCCACGGGGAAGAAATTTAACTGTACTCCCCCTGAAACCAGCACAGCCTTTAGGAGCTCTCCCAGAAACATCCCACAGTCCATTTGCCACCTGGAACCAGTGACTCTGAGTTCCCGCTTCCCCAGCCCCAGGGATGGTCTCCTTGTCTGCTCATTCCCTCCACAGTGACCTGGAGAATGCCCGTCCTTGATGTCCTGGTGCCACAGCCCAGGGTGCTCCTGGCCTCCCAGTTCAAGTGGTAGAGTTAACTAACTAGGTTTGTGTGATACCTTAAAGCTTTCCAGATATTTTTTTTTTAGCTTTTTGTATATTTTAAAAGTAGTTGTGTAGTAAATGTAGATGTTAATGTAGCTGTATTATAAGCCACCCTTTAGCATAGTAGTTTACACAGACCCAACCCTATGACTCCATTTGATATTAAATTTTCTAAATTGCTTTAGCATGTTTAGACTTCTTTGCAAGGTAGAATTGTAGAAAAACACCTCTATTGAACAACATCACACCCTAGGCCTGGACAACAAGATCCCACAAGAGACAAAACCCAGAACTTTGGAGGCGCTCCAAGGACTGTACGTACTGTGAAGAAGATAAAGATGAGGAAGAAGGGGTCCCAAAGACCCCAAACCCAATTCCCCAAGAGGTGTGTCAGGAGGCAGAACTGGGCAGAACCGGGGGGTGGAGAGTTCTGGCTTTGGATGGACCATCTTCTAAAACTGTAGAACCATTGCCTGGGAGGGCGCACGTCGTGTGTGTTCCCCTGGGCCTGTGGGCCTGATTAAAGGACCTGCTCTTTTGAGCTGATCTTAGACACTGAATTGGCCTGGAGTTTTATCTCTTGAGCTTACAGGATTAACTAACTAGGTGGCTTTTGCTAAATGCACATCCCAAGGTTTGAAGGTCCCACTGCCCATTACTTTCAAGGTGGTTTTGAACAGTCCACTCTACCATTCAACTTTCCCAGAGGCTGGGGCCTGACAGGGAATATGATCCATCCACTCCATGCCGAGCTCTCTGGTCCAGGTGTGCACAAGGTTGTTTTGGAAAAGAGTCCTGCTGTCCAACTCCAGTGTTTCTGGAGGGCTGTGTCTCCACAGGACTTGCTTTTCCAGGCCCAGGATGGTGTTCTGGGCAGTGCTGGGAGGCACAGGGTGTGTCTCCTGCCATCCAGGGGTTGTGTCCACCATTGTCAGCACGTAGAGCTTGCCTTGGTGGATTTGGGGAGTGTGCTGGGATCAATCTGCCAGACCTGCCCACATCTCTAGTTCAACCATCATCCCCCACCCCACAGGGGCTTTACCCTCTTGGCCTCTTTGATGGCAGCACATTTGTGAGGAGCAGTCAATCACTTCCTACTAGAGAAGTCCATTCCCCTTTCATCCAGGCAGGTTCTTCTGACACAGCCCTTCTTGGGGTCGATGTGTGGAGATTCCTGCCTTGGGTGGGGACGCCCTCCAAGGACACTCCTCAAGGCTGAGCAAAAGAAATCTCCCCATGACCGTTGATCTGGGTGAGTTACATCAGATCTCTATGTAATAATTATTTCATTTGGCTAGTTTTAATAGAATTGTTTCAATAATTGCTTCAATCCTATCTTATGCTGTACTACTAATAGTTTTAGCCTTTGTATTGTGTAGTAAATAATTCTGATTAAGATCTTCGGTCTGATCATTTGTAAGAATAAAAGATTCATTTTATATAAATATTCTCATTTGGCCAATCATTAAAACCAGTGGCACAAAAGTGGTCCAATCACACTTCTGTAATTCCTTACATTTAATTTGTTGACAAAATCTGAAGCAAAGATTGGATCCCTTATTCCTTGAGGCTCTGCAGTGGGACAATGGCTCCTTGATTCCATGAGGTTGCACTGTTTCCCAGCGTTCTTTGGCTCCCTAAGGCCCTGCAGTGTGACAATGGCCCACTTATTCCATCATTTTCCCCAGTGTCACAATTGTCCCTTTGACTCCAGAAGGCCTTGCAGAATCAGAATGGCCCCTGGATTCTGTGAGGTTCCACAGTGTCACAATGGACCCTTGATTCCATGAGATTCCACAATGTCCCATTGGTTCCCTTTGGTTCCAAAAGGTTCTGGGATGTCACACTGGCCCCTTGATTCCCTGACGTTCCACAAAGTCCCGGAGTCCTTTTGATTCCATGAGGTTCCACAGTGTCCCATGTTTCCTTTGGTTCCAGGAGGCCCCAGTGTATTCCAGTGGCCCCTGGATTCCAGGAGATTCCACAGTGTCCTGGGGTTCCCTTGTCTCCCTCAGTTTTGGCAGTGTCCCAGGGTCCCTTTGTTCCCAGGAGGTTCCTTTGTTTCCATCAGGCCCTGCCACGTCCCAGACTCCCTTTGGTTCCATGAGGTGCTGCAGGGTCACAATGTCCCCTTTATTCCATGAGGTTTCTCCATGTCCCAGGGTTCCTTTGGTTCCATGGGATTCCACAGGGCCAAAACTCCCTGGTTCTTATCCTTCCAACATTTGTGGGCCCATTCTATCCCTGCCTGGGATGGAGCCCCATTGTGTTTCTGCAGGAATGGATCCATGGCCATCCTGCCACTGCACCAGTTTAATGCTGCACAAACGTCACTGCAGGCCCGACCCTGGATGCAGGAACAGTCTGGGAACTCCAGGCCTGCTCCCATTCAGCAGAGCCAGTTGGAGTCACAAAGAGCACAAGTGATTGACTGCAACCCCTGCAGGTCTCTGGCATTGCTGGGGACAAAGGCATGAACTGCCAGGAGCTCTGCAGAGCCCTGACAGTGCCACTGCAATCCCAAGCTGCACTGCCCGGGGCAACCCTCAGCACAGCCAAGGCCACAACCCTTCCTGAAAGGTGTCCCTTCTGGGCAGGGCCAGGGGGACAAACCCCTCCATCTGTCCCTCCACATGTTGTGTCCAACTCTCATCCCCCACTCAGGGACAAAGTCAGGCTACATTGGGTGTTTAACTTTGCATTTGCTTCACTCTTTTGTGCTTCCAACACACACACACCCCAGTCTGGGCAAAGTCTGACCCCCCCAAAGAACACAAGACCTGACTATTTGTGGCTCCTGCTGCAGTGGCTGGAACTTGGGCCACAATCTGTGCCAGGAGCAGAGAGGTCCCTCCCCACAGAAACTTCTTGGCAATGGAGTTCTTAAGAAAACAGGATGGGCTGTGGGGATCAGTGTCAGGGCATGGCCTGGGAAGTGTCTTGAGCATCCTCCTGTTTACCATGACCAGTTTTTTCATCCCTTTTCTCTCTGTTTTCTCACACCTGTTCCTTCACAAACCACCATGACCCCACCATTTCCCTTCCTTTGGTTCTTCCCTAGAGATCCCATAACAAGTCTTGTCCAGTCCCAAAATGTGCTTTCTTGGTGCCCATCATAAGTATCAGACCCCAAACAGAATCCCCCATCTTCAACTGGCAAGGTCATCCTGGGAGGCTCTGCCATTGACCCATTTGGTGAAAGTCTCACACAGAGATGTTGGAACTGTATCTGAATTGATTTTTTACCTTTTGGGTTTACAATGGCTTCTTCAAAAACATGGTAATCCCTGTCTTAGCAATAAAAATTCTTTTGAGAAGGAGTTTGGCACTCAAAGAATCACAGAATGGTTTGACTGGAAGGAACATAAAAGCTCATGTGGTCCAAGTCCCTGGACATGGAGAGTGACATCTTCACTAATTCAGGCTGCTCAAAGTTCCTGACCTTGGACAGATCCAGGGATGGGACATCCTCTTCTGTTGTAGTTCTTGCCAGCCCCATTGGTAAGTATTTCTTCATTTTATCCAAAAAAAAGCTCCCCTATTTCAGTTTAAAGTCATTGCCCCATGTTCTGCCACTACAGCCCTTGGTAAAACATATCCCTATGACTACCTTAGACCATGTTTTCATCTGCAGACACCTTGGAGAGAGTTCAGAGATGTCCCATGAAGGGGTTTGGAGGTCTCAAACATATAACTATTCTAGATGGGCAAAGGAGTGGTGGGTTCAGTGGTGTGCAGACAGAGGACAGCAGAGAAGAACCCTGGGAGTGCTTGAAGAGTCGCTTCAGAGCGGGTGGATGCTTTTGTTGTAGCAGAAAAGAGCATTGGAAAGAAAGAATTCGTGGCAAGTGCAGCTGGGGAGGTCCAGGCTGGAAAAAAGGAGAAAGAAATTTCACTTGAAGGGCAGTGCTGTGGTGTAACACATCATCCAGAAGGAGTCTGGATGAGCCCAAGGCTTTGTGTGTGCAGGAAGAGCCAGGGAGGACGCAGAGATGTCAGTGCAGGAAGGTGCCAGCCAGGTGGGGCAGCCGGGGGGATGACGACAGCCTGCAGGGAAAGGGGCAGGGCATGGACACCGTAGGACAGCCTGGGCTGGAGAGGAGACAGGCATGGGGAGAAGCTGAAAGGCCCTGACAGAGCCACCTTCTGCAGGCCTTTGGCCAGGGCTGCTGTCTGTGCCCCTGATGCCAGGAGGAGGGGAGTGGCCCTTGCAGCCCTGGGGCCTCATGGCCTCCTTGTCCCTGCTCAGCAGCCTGGCAGGTGCCACCCCATGGTCCTGCCCTTGG
>NW_021938499.1:0-3444 GCF_001715985.3 Manacus vitellinus
CACATTTGGAATGCACCCCGGGATCTGCCTGGAGCTGTGTTGGTGCTGGGAGGGTCCAGCCCTGAAGCCCCGAGCTGGGAGGGGGAGGAGATGGACGACTGCTCCTCGTGGAATGGCCAAGTCCCAGCTGGGGCAGAGAACGTGGAGCTCCTGTCTCCTCCTCCAGTAAGGGAACTCTCAAGAAAATCACTTGGGGAATGGGATTCCATGGCTTTGGGCAGGATTGTGCTGGGAACCCAGCGGCTGGAGCTGAGGGCCTGGCTCCTGTCCCACTGCCCTGGGAGCTGCTCTAATCCAGAGCTGTCTCTAAGGCCCCTTTGTGTACGAGCCCTGGTGAGAGGAGGTTGTGATTCCAGGCTGAGGCTGGTGGCCCCAGTGCCCCCCAAGGGCCCAGCTGTGTCTTGGAGGTTGATCTCAGGGCCCTGAGGGCCCTGGATCCTTTAGAACATGCAGCAGAAATGAATGTGTTCCATCCAGCAATCCTGAGCTCAGCCCTTATAAATAACCTCTCCCTCTCCCTCCCCTCCCCTCCCTTGGGAACCTCAGGATGATTAATTCCTGAAGAATGTTCTTGGAGCTCTGCAGGAGGTGCTGATGGGCCCCACACATGGTGTGAGGGGTTGGGACACCAGAGCAGAGTTATCTCCAGGCTGTGCAGCCCAGCCTTTGGATAGTTCCTGTGTCCAGGCAGAGCCATTCCCATCCCACTCCATCCCACCCCTCAATCCCATCCCACCCCATAAATCCCATCCCATCCCATCCCATCCCATCCCATCCCATCAATCCCATCCCATCCCATCCCATCCCATCCCATCCCATCCCAACCCATCCCATCCCATCCCAACCCGGGTGTAACCGGAGCTCGATTAACGATCCCACGAGTTTTAACCCAAACCCGGTGGTTTTGCCCCAAAATTCCTCCAATCCGCTGGAGAGGCCGGTTTTGTCTGTCCCGGGGTGTGTGGGAATCATTGATCCACGCACAGATCCACTGGGATAGGGGGGTGTTTGGGCCTGGGATGGGTTAGGAGGGGGGTTATCAATGGGTTTATCAATAGGGGGTTTATCAATGAGTTTATCAATAGCTTGTTCAGCAATGAGTTTATCAATAGCTTGTTTATCAGTGGGGTTATCCACAGGTGGTTTATCAATGGGTTTATCAGTAGCTTGTTTATCAATGGGTTTATCAATAGCTTCTTTACCAATGAGTTTATCAATAGCTTGTTTATCAATGGGTTTATCCCTAGGGAGTTTATCAATGGGTTTATCCATAGGGGGTTTATCAATGAGTTTATCAGCAGCTTGTTTACCAATGGTTTTATCCAAAGGTGGTTTATCAATGGGTTTATCAATAACTTCTTTACCAATGGGTTTATCTATAAGTGGTTTATCAATGGGTTTATCAATAACTTCTTTACCAATGGGTTTATCTATAAGTGGCTTATCAAAGGATTTATCCCCAGGTGGTTCATCAATGGGTTTATCAATAGCTTCTTTACCAATGGGTTTATCTATAAGTGGTTTATCAATGGGTTTATCAGTAGCTTGTTCATCAATGGGTTTATCAATAGCTTCTTTACCAATGGGTTTATCTATAAGTGGCTTATCAAAGGATTTATCCCCAGGTGGTTTATCAATGGGTTTATCAATAACTTGTCTATCAATGGGATGTTGGTGAATGGGGTTTTTATGAATGGGATGTTTGTAAATTGCTGGTGAGTGGGTTTATCAATGGGTTTATTGATGGGTTTATCAATGGATTTATCGATGGGCCTATCAGTGGGTTTATTGATGGGTTTATCAATAGATTTATAGATGGGTCTATCAATGGGGTTATCAATGGGTTTATCAGTGGGTTAATTAATGGGTTTATCAATGAATTTGCTAAGCCTATCAATGGATTTATTGATAGGTTTATCAATCGGTTAATTAATGGGTTTATCAATGGATTTATTAAGCCTATCAATGGGTTTATTGATGGGCCTATCAATGGATTTATTGATGGATTTATAAATGGGTTTATCAATGGATTTATTAATGGGCCTATCAGTGGGTTTATTGATGGGTTTATCAATCGGTTAATTAATAGGTTTATCAATGGATTTATTAAGCCTATCAATGGGTTTATTGATGGGTTTATCAATAGACTTATTGATGGGTCTGTCGATGGATTTATCGATGGGTCTATCAATGGGTTTATCAATGGATTTACTGATGGGTCTATCAATGGATCTATCATTGCATTTATCAATGGATTCATCGATGAGTCTATCAATGGTTTTATCAATGGATTTATTGATGGGTTTATCAATGGGTTTACTGATGGGTTTATCGATGGGTTTATTGATGGATCTATTAATGGGTTTATCAATGGATTTATTGATGGGTCTATTAATGGGCTAATTGATGGGTTTATCAGTGGATCTTTTGGTATTGATGGGTTTATCGATGGGTTTATTGATGGGTCTATTAATGGGCTAATTGATGGGTTTATCAGTGGATCTTTTGGTATTGATGGGTTTATCGATGGGTTTATCAATGGATTTTTTGATACCAATGGGTTTATCAATGGATTTATCGATGGATTTATTGGTGACTTTATCAATGAGTTTATTAATGGGTCTATCAATGGGTTTATTAATGGGGCTGTCGATGGCTCTGTCAATGGTTTATCAATGGATTTATTGATAGACCTATCAGTGGGTTTATCAATGGATTTATTGATGGGTTTATCAATGGATTTTTTTGATATTAATGCATTTACTGATGGGTTTATCAATGGGTTTATTGATGAGTTTATCAATGGATTTATCAATGTGTCTATCAATGCGTTTACTGATGGGTCTGTCAATAGGTCTATCAATGGGTCTATCAATGGATTTATCGATGGGTCTATCAATGATTTTATCGATGGGTTTATCAATGGATTTATCAATGGGGTTATCGATGGATTTATCGGTGGGTCTATCAATAGGTTCATCGATGGGTCTATCAATGGATTTATCAATGGGTCAATCAATGGGTTTATCAATGGGTCTATCAATGGGTCTATCAATGGATTTATTGATGGGTTTATCAATAGGCCTATCAATGGGTTTATCAATAGGTCTATCAATGGGTTTATCAATAGGTCTATCAATGGGTTTATCAATGGGTCAATCAATAGACCTATCGATGGGTTTATCAATAGGCCTATCGATGGGTTTATCAATAGGTCTATCAATGGGTTTATCAATGGGTCAATCAATAGGCCTATCGATGGGTTTATCAGTGGGTCTATCGATGGGTTTATCAATAGGCCTATCGATGGGTTTATCAGTGGGTCTATCGATGGGTTTATCAATGGGTTTATCAATGGGTTTATCAATGGGTTTATCAGTGGGTTTCTCAATGACTCGTCTCTGCACTGACAACCGAAGCACATCCCAAGACCATTTCAGGGCT
>NW_021938500.1:0-5767 GCF_001715985.3 Manacus vitellinus
TTTTTTTGCCTTTTTTTTTTTGTCCAAAATCAGTTTTTATTACCAGAAAATAACCCCTGGTTCGAGCGGCGGGGGTCCTACGAATCGCTGTTAATAAAATAGAGATTTCTTGTTCTGGTTCTGCCTGGTTTTCAGCCCAGGAAAAGAAAAAAAAAAAAAAAAAACAAACCCAGCCCGTTTTGTTCAACAAAAAAAGCCCCTTATTCCCAGATTAAATTCCCAACATAGGCTGGGAAAAAAACCCACAGGGAAAACCTGCAGGTTGACGGTGCCTTCGTGGTTCTTCCTGGTGGGAAAATCCATGTGCAAAAGAGATGGAACTTCATCTCCTGAGGCAGGTTTATGCCAGGTAATTCCCAACACCGGTGCAGCCTGTACTGGGCTGGAATGGGAAACATCCCATAGCAAAAACTGGGAAGGGGAGGGGATGGAGGGACCTCTCTGCTGCTGAGCTGGTGTTTCTTTACCAAACCAGGGTGAGGGAGGAAGGAAGAAACACTGATTTAATGCCGAGTTCACCTCTAAATCCAGGGTTAGGCCGGTCCAGAGGGTGGGAGAGCTGTTGGCATCCCAGAACTCTTTGCTTTTCCCACACCTGCCTGATGTTTTCCCGGTGTTCCAAAGGGTTTAACTGCCCGAGTGCAGCCCTGAGTTCAAAGTGTTGGCTCTGAGAGGTAAAGCCAAGGTTTTTTCCTGCCCCCCAAAGCCTGACTGGGAAGCAGAGGGCGAGAACTGGAGCGGCAGCAGCTCAGAAGGAGTTGATGAAGTTGAGGTACGAGTTCAGGAATCCCGTGGGATCCTCCAGCTGGGGATAGTGGCTGATGTGGTCATCCAGCACGGACACTGTGGACATGGGAAGCAGCTTCCTGTGGGAAGAGTGGAGCAAGGTTAGTTAAGCTTAAGCTTAAGCGCAGGACCAGCAGCAGGCTCAGCCCGGTGCCACCAGTGAGGAGGGCAGGGCTGGGATTCCACCCAGAACGTGGATTTGGGATCAAAAAAAGCCCCAGTTGGCCAGTCTTCCGAGTGCTGGATTTCCTCCAGGTTAGTTTGGAGGAGAAAATTCCCTCAGGGATTAAATCTTCCCTCTGTGGTTTTAAAATTTGGCACTGGTTTGACTGAAAATGGTGATTTTGGGGTTTTTTTTGCTGCCTAAAATAGGGAAACAGTTCCCAAACTGCACAAGGCTCCGACTTGGAGTCGCTTGGTTCCAGGTGGGAATTAAGAACAGCCTCTGTGAGAACGGGATTGGAGGGAAAGGCAGCCAAAATATCCCTTGGAATGAGGCCCCAGGGGGGCACATTCCCACTCAGTGGTGGGTGGGATCTTACCTGTAAAGCTGGAGAAACTCCGGGTGTGGATTCACGGGGTCCAGGGGGCCGTAGATGAGATGCACTGGGAGAGAGAAGAACGAGGAATTTACGCCCAAGGACATCCCTAAATTTAGCCAAGGGCCAAATTCCCCCCTCACGTGGAGCTTGGGAAGCTTCCAGTGGAGCCCTGAGCAATCCAGGGGCTCCAACAGCCTCCGGTGTCCTGGTTGGAACTTCCCTGGAGCAGCACCTGGAATGAGCCTCTCAGGGAATGTCGCTCCGCTCAGCGGGACGAACTTCCCTTGCCAAGGTGTGGCTGAGCCTTGAGCTGGAAGTTTGGGATGTTCCCCCTGGATTGGAGCTCCATCATCATCACCGGGATGACGGGAAGCTCCGGCGAGGAGCGGGAGGGGACAGTTCCCACCGATCCCAAGCAGGAAAGGAAGAGATTCCAGGGATTCCTACTCACGTGGGACAGAGGTGGACACCAGAGCCCCGACCCAGCGGCCACTGTGCTGCTTCCTCTCGTTGATGTACTGCAAAACACTGAGGAGAAATCCCTGGTTACAGACATTCCAGGGGTGGCACAGCCTGGGATTTGCTCCCGGGGCCACGGATGGTGAGGGGGGATCTGCATCTCCCATGGATCTCCCTGGGACAGCAGCACCACAACAGCATCCCGGAGTTCAGTGACTCGGTTCTTCCAGGGGGAGGAAAGGAGAGAAGGACACACTGAACAGGGATGCTGGACCCACAGCCAAGAGATCCTCCTGAAAGCCCAAACTGGAGCAAACAGGACCTTCCAAAACTGGAGTTAACAGTGCTTCCCAAACTGGAACAAACAGGACCTTCCCAAAATCCCAAACAAACAGGTCCTTCCCAAACTCCCAAACTGGAGCAAACAGTGCTTCCAAAACTCCCAAACTGGAGAAAAGAGGACCTTCCAAAACTGGAACAAACAGGTCCCTCCCAAACTGGTGCTTCCCAAACTCCCAAACTGGAGCAAACAGGACCTTCCCAAACTCCCCAAACTGGAGCAAACAGGATCTTCCCAAGTTCCCCAAACTGGAGGAAACAGGTCCTTCCAAAACTCCCAAACTGGAGCAAACAGGACCTTCCCAAGCTCCCCAGACTGGAGCAAACTGGAGCAAACAGGACCTTCCCAAACTCCCCAAACTGGAGCAAACAGGACCTTCCCAAACTCCCCAAACTGGAGCAAACAGGACCTTCCCAAACTCCCCAAACTGGAGCAAACGGGTCCTTCCCAAACTCCCAAACTGGAGATTTGGCACTGGGACTTCTGGGAATGGCCCAGAAGATCAAGGTCATTCAAATCCAGAGGCAAAGCTCTCCTGGGACAATTCCAAGGGATCCATTCACCTGCCACAGATTTATCTCCAGTCCTTGAACACCCCCCCCCAAATCCAAGCCCTTGACTTCCAAAGATGAAAAAATTCCCACATTGGATCATTTCAAACTCAGATCCAATTCCAAACTTTATTTCCCTGCCCTGCATAATCCCAGTGGGAAATCTTGGTCCCACATCACCTTCCAGCTCTTTTTTTTTGGGATGAAGATGATCCCAGGCTCCAACAGAAGCAGCTGGAGGCTCTGGAGAGCCTCTGGATGAGCTCTGGGAATCTCGGAGCAGGTGTCCCAACTAATCCCCTGCAGGAATTCACGGTGACCTACCTGTCCATGACAAGATTCCCGTCGTTATTCCGCACCGCCGTCCACATATCCCAGAATTCCGCCTGGGAGGGTTGTGTGTGGGGCCCAAAAACTGCTCCAAGCCTGGGAAAAAAAGGGAGTTTGGAGAGGGCTTTTTTGGGGAAAAATCCCTAAAGGCAGGGCTTGGGTGGGGTTTCATTGCCTCTGGAATGTGGAATTCCAGTTCTTGTGGGAGAGAAGGAAAGCAGGGAAAAAGCCATGGGGTGGTTTATTATTAGCCCAGCCTGGAGAGGGAATGGCCTGGAAGGTCAAGGTTGAAATCCAGAGGAAAATCTCTCCTGGGATGGTGCCAGGGAATGCCCTCACCTGCCCCAACACCTGCTAATTCATGGAATCGTGGAATGGTTTGGCTTGGAAAAGACCTTAAGGATCATCCAGTTCCACGGGCAGGGACACCTCCCACTATCCCAGGTTGCTCCAACCCGGCCTTGGACACTTCCAGGGATCCAGGGGCAGCCACAGCTTCTCTGGGAAATCCACCACGCCCCTCCCACCCTCCCAGCCAGGAATCCCTTAGAATTCCCGCTTCCCTGCTCGGCTCCCATCCCTGTGGACTGTTCCCAGCTCACCCTCTGGAGAAGAAGAAGAAGTTCATCAGGCGCAGGAGGAGAGGGGACAGCAACCCCCCGTCCTGGAGGAGCTGGGGAGCAAGGAGAACAGGAGATGGGACACACGGATCAATCCTGTCTCCATGGAGAGCTTTTCCCACAATCCCTGACCCCGGAGACACCCACAAGGTCTCCTGGTGGGACACTGGTGTTTATTTGGGATACTGGGAGTCAGGCTGGACAGAGAGGGGAGCAGCTCACCTTCTGGATGAACCTGGGGTGGTATGTTTCCTGAAAAATCCCTGGAAGGAGGCAGGAAAACAGAGCTGTAAATCCACAGGTGCTTTGCTTCCCATTTCCCGGTCCCTCCCCGTCCTCGTGGGGCCATGGAATGTGGGACAGGGAGCCAGGATTGGCCTCCTAATCACGGCACCTTAATTGTGCTTCCCTTGGGATTCAGGCGAGGGAGATGGGAAGGCCACCCTATCCCATGGATCCCAATCCCATGGATCCCCATCCCGCCTCTCCAGGCGACCCTCACCTCCGTTGGATAAGCAGAGGCTGTTGATCAGGATGCTCCCGGTTTTATTGTGCTCGTACCTGGGGACACCAGAGGAGAAGGTGGAACACGTCCAAGACCTCTCCAGGATCCAAGGAATGACCGCCCAGGAGGTCACAAGGACACTGCCAGGTCATCCCTGGATCCCTGCTGGGATTTGGATGGGTGGGACCCTCGGGAATGACACGCCCTGAGAGCTCTCGGCCTTGGGAGGGATGAGGAAAAGGGAGATCCCACTGATTGCTGGGAATCATCTCCATGGGGACAACAAGGGGTGACAGGGGTTGGAAGGGTTGGAATGGTGTCCATGGGGACAACAAGGAGTGCCAGGGGTTGGAATTGTCTCCATGGGGACAAAAAGGAGTGTCAGGGGTTGGAATTGTCTCCATGGGGACAACAAGGGGTGCCAGGGGTTGGAATGATCTCCTTGAGGATAACAAGGGGTGCCAGGGGTTGGAATTGTCTCCAAGGGGACAACAAGGGGTGCCAGGGGTTGGAATGGTGTCCATGGGGACAACAAGGGGTGCCAGGGGTTGGAATTGTCTCCATGGGGACAACAAGGAGTGCCAGGGATTGGAATCACCTACATGGGGACAACAAGGAGTGCCAGGGGTTGGAATTGTCTCTGTGGGGACAACAAGGAGTGTCAGGGGTTGGAATGGTGTCCGTGGGGACAAGAAGGAGTGCCAGGGGTTGGAATGATCTCCATGAGGATAACAAGGGGTGCCAGGGGTTGGAATTGTCTCCAAGGGGACAACAAGGGGTGCCAGGGGTTGGAAGGGTGTCCATAGGGACAACGAGGAGTGCCAGGGGTTGGAATTGTCTCTGTGGGGACAACAAGGAGTGTCAGGGGTTGGAATTGTGTCCATGAGGATAACAAGGAGAGCCAGGGGTTGGAATTGTCTCCATGGGGACAACAAGGAGTGCCAGGGATTGGAATCACCTACATGGGGACAACAAGGAGTGCCAGGGGTTGGAATTGTCTCTGTGGGGACAACAAGGAGTGCCAGGGGTTGGAATGGTGTCCGTGGGGACAACAAGGAGTGCCAGGGGTTGGAATGATCTCCATGAGGATAACAAGGGGTGCCAGGGGTTGGAATTGTCTCCAAGGGGACAACAAGGGGTGCCAGGGGTTGGAAGGGTGTCCATAGGGACAACGAGGAGTGCCAGGGGTTGGAATTGTCTCTGTGGGGACAACAAGGAGTGTCAGGGGTTGGAATTGTGTCCATGAGGATAACAAGGAGAGCCAGGGGTTGGAATTGTCTCCATGGGGACAACAAGGGGTGCCAGGGGTTGGAATGGTGTCCATGGGGACAACAAGGAGTGTCAGGGGTTGGAATTGTCTCCATGGGGGTACCAGGGGTTGGAATGGTGTCCGTGGGGACAACAAGGGGTGCCAGGGGTTGGAAGGGTTGGAATTGTGTCCGTGGGGACAACAAGGAGTGCCAGGGCTTGGAATCCCCTCCATGGGGACAACAAGGAGTGCCAGGGGTTGGAATGGTGTCCATGGGGACAACAGGGGGTGCCAGGGGTTGGAATGGTGTCCATGGGGACAACAAGGGGTGCCAGGGGTTGGAATTGTCTCCATGGGGACAACAAGGAGTGCCAGGGATTGGAAT
>NW_021938501.1:0-13411 GCF_001715985.3 Manacus vitellinus
CAATGCAGAGTTCTTTATTTGGTATTTAAGCAGACAGTGAGTACAAGTCCCAGTTTGTACAGCTTCTAGGCCAGGCTAGAAAGGCTTACACTGAATTGAAAATGGTGTTTATATATATATAAATATATATATATCTTTATATATACATTTATAAGGATTTTTTGGTGTGAACAACTTATCACAAAAATAACACTCCTACCAGGAGCAAAAAATAGAGAAGATATGGTGGGTGTTAATGAAGCACAAACACAACTGGCCTTTAATGAGGTCCATAACATGCAGAAGAAGGAGAGTTTATTGCTTCTGAAAAACACCCAGTTATGAGTTTCTTCAGGGCATCCTTGAGCTCCTTGTTCCTGAGGCTGTAGATGAGAGGGTTCAGTGCTGGAGGCACCACCGAGTACAGAACTGACACAATCATATCTAGGGATGGGGAGGAAATAGAAAGGGGCTTCAGGTGTTCAACTGTGCCAGTGCTGACGGACAGTGAGACCACAGCCAGGTGAGGGAGGCACGTGGAAAAGGCTTTGTGCCTTCGCTGTTGAGAGGGGATCCTCAGCACAGCCCTGAAGATCTGCACATAGGAGAAAATAATGAAAACAAAACAACCAAATGCTAAACATGCACTAAACACAAGAAAACAAATTTCCCTGAGGTAGCCTGAGTGTGAGCAGGAGAGCTTGAGGATGTGTGGGAGTTCACAGAAGAACTGGCCCAGGGCATTGCCCTGGCACAGGGGCAGGGAAAATGTATTGGCTGTGTGCAGCAGAGCATTGAGAAATGCAGTGGCCCAGGCAGCTGCTGCCATGTGGGCACAAGCTCTGCTGCCCAGGAGGGTCCCGTAGTGCAGGGGTTTGCAGATGGCAACGTAGCGGTCGTAGCACATGATGGTGAGGAGGAAATACTCTGCTGAAATGAAAAAGGCAAAGAAAAAGAGCTGCGCAGCACATCCCATGTAGGAGATGGTTGTGGTGTTCTGGAGGGAATTGTGCATGGCTTTGGGGACAGTGGTGCAGATGCAGCCCAGGTCTGTGAGGGAGAGGTTGAGCAGGAAGAAGCCCATGGGGGTGTGCAGGTGGTGGTCACAGGCTACGGCGCTGAGGATGAGGCCGTTGGCCAGGAGGGCAGCCAGGGAGATGGCCAGGAAGAGCCAGAAGTGCAGGAGCTGCAGCTCCCTCCTGTCTGCGAATGCCAGGAGGAGGAACTGGGGCATGGAGCTGCTGTTGGACATTTGCTGCCTCTTGGTGTGGGGCACTATCCAAGGAGGAAATATCAGTGATATGTTAGCAAAGAACTTCCTGAGAGAAACCAAAGCCATTTCCCAATACCCCCTCCCTGCTACACTCCCCCACCTGTTTTCCTTTTCTAGGAGTCTCTCCTTCAACTCCATGCCTGGAGGCCTGGTTGGGACTCACTACATCTTCCATGCAGAGCAGACCCTCTGCCCACTGGCTGTGAGGGGTCAGCCCTGCTCTGCACTGGTGAGGTCATGGGCATGGTGGGCACAGGGGCCCATCCTGGTGTTCAGCTGTGTCAGATGAAACTGCTCCCAGTGCAAAAGGGCTTGTCAGCATCTGCACTCCCAGTTCATGAGAAAAACCAGGACAGCAGAAGGCAGTGTCACAGGTTTATTTTGTTTGCGTTTTTTTTCAGACTCCCCTTGTCTCTCACAAGGACTGTTCCTGGATGTCAGAACCCCTCAGCACTTCTGATGCACTCAGGGAGAACAGAGCAGGTCCTGTCAGGCAGGAGGATTGTCTGGGGTTTGTGCAGAGTGAGGGGAGCTGCTCTGTCCCTCTCTCTTGTTCCCAACTGCCCTGGCTTTGCTCCTTCCTGAGATGGACATTGATGACACTCCCATTTTGGTCTGAAAAGCCACCAGACACTGTTGAGAGCAGAGGGACCCATCCCAGACTCCTCAGTGTCTCAGCCTATCTCAAGGGCTCAGCACCCCACTTGGAGCCAAGGACACCCGTGGCTCATCTCCCCAACCCAACAGCATCTCCTGGCACAGGCACAGCATCTCTGCCCCTCTCCACTGGGGCTTTCAGAGAACACAGCTGTGCTGGGAGGATGATTTGCATTCTTGAGGGCAGCTCCCAGCTTGGAAGGACACCTCAGAAAAGAACCAAGTGTCCTAATGACGGGGTCTGATTGAGGGGAAAAGAGCTCCTGACCCAGGCCCACAGACTTCACTGCCCACAGCCCACAGGGCAGAGGACAATGGGAATGTCTCATTCCCAGGGACACACCTGCCTGGGGGGAGTCCCAGGATCAGTGTTGGACTGTGTAGCTTGAACTCCCCTCCCAGTGAGCCTGACTGAGAGAAGGAGGGAACAACCTCAGGACCAGGGGCAAGCTGAGAACCAAGGAAATGCACATGGAGGGTCCAGCTGGGAGAGGCCAGAGCAGAGCCCACTGGGCACTCAGGGCAGCATCACCCTGAGCCAGCTGGGCCACCTCCCAGACACCAACAGTGCCAGCAAGTTGTTCTCAGCCCTGGGCAGCTCCTCAGAGTTCTCTCTGGAACTCAAACCACCAGGCATGTGGCTTGAGAGCTTGAGAGAAATCCCTCCTTGGACCTTCCCCTTGAAGTATCCCCTGGAAAATATCCTGGGATGCTCTGGTTCTTTGAGCAGCCCTGACCCATGAAACTCTCACTCAATAGCAGAAGAAACCTGCCCTGCCCTGCCAGGCTTTGCTCTTTCCACCCCCAGCCTCTGCCCAGCCCTGAGGGAGCTCCCCAGCCCGGCTGAGAGCTGCCCCTGGCAGTGGCAGAGCTCCTGCCCTGGCACAGCCCTGGGCTGCAGGACCCTGCTCTGCAGGACAGCTTGGGGCAGCCTGGGTGGCACAGCCCAGCTTCACAACCCTCATCCATCCCTGGGAGAAGGGAACCCTGCTGGGATGTGCCTGGGATGGTTCAGCAGGGAGTGGGATGTGCCAGCATTAGGAGATCTTTGCACCAACTGCAGACACATTGCCCTTCATGCTGACTCACCGTGAGGGAGCCTGGAAAGATTCCTCCTCCAGTGGATCTTCCTCTCGACTTCCCTCCCAGCCCAGGCTGTGTGTAACCTCTCTCTGCCTTGCTTTTCTTCCCTGGGTGCTGCAGGCAGTGCCCTCAGCCCTGCTGGGCTGTGCAGAGGAGCTGCTCACCAGCAGAGTTGTCTCTTTGAAGCTCTTCTTACTTGCCAGGAGCTCCCTGTGTGCCAGGAGCCCGGCCCAGCTCAGCAGCACAGCAACAGCCCCAGGCATTTCATGACCCTCAGGGGACTTTGATGTTGTTTACATGAGACTCAGTCCCTGAGAGGAAGTTCAAACAACTTTTCAGGAAGTCAAAGTGAGATTGAAACACTGAAGTTTCTTGTAGTGCTAATGAATCTCACTGAGGGACACAACTTAGAAGGTGTCCCCAGGTTCCAGTTAGAGCAGAAAACTGCAGACAGTGATGACAAGGATGGACAAGCAAGGGAAAGGTGGCTCTGATGCTGAACAAACCTTGACTTGTTTCCTTAATCCAACGGGCCAAGCCCTGACCCCCAGCCCCTGGGAAGGCAGATCCTGTCCCTGCCTCATTCCTCAGGGCTCTTCCTGGGGCACTGGGATGTGGGATGTGCAATGCCAAGGGCAGGACCATGGGGTGGCACCTGCCAGGCTGCTGAGCAGGGACAAGGAGGCCATGAGGCCCCAGGGCTGCAAGGGCCACTCCCCTCCTCCTGGCATCAGGGGCACAGACAGCAGCCCTGGCCAAAGGCCTGCAGAAGGTGGCTGTGTCAGGGCCTTTCAGCTTCTCCCCATGCCTGTCTCCTCTCCAGCCCAGGCTGTCCTACGGTGTCCATGTGTGCTGGTTTAAGAGCTAACCAGCAGGGGAAATGAACTCAACTCAAAGGAGAGATTATAAGTCAGAATAACAATTTATTAAAATAATACAATAAGTACAATCATACAAACTAACAATTGGTCTCAACCCACAAAACCCAAATGTATAACCCAGTACCCTGGGGCATGAACAAAGTGGTGTTCCTTGGGCCCTGTTTGAGTCCAAAGTAAAGGGAGAGGGGAAGAACGTGCTGGTGGGAGAGCTGCTGTAGTCTGACCGAAAGTGGTGATTGCAGTCCAGTGGTGGTCTCAGTCTGGTTGAGAGCGATGAGCTGCAGCCTTCCTCTGGATCCCAAGAGTGGTTGAAAATGTTCCAAGACTCCAAGATTATATATCCTCCAGTTCAGTCAGGAATGCTTGGTGCTCTCCTCAGGGCGGGGAGTTCCACAAAGGGTGTGAGGACAGGAGCATCCTCCTATCTCACAGGCCTCTTAACACCTAGTTTATAGCCTGAGGAGTCAGGCTCTATGGGCAGAGGGTACAAATAGTCTATTGACAACAGTTTCTGGGAAATGGCATGGAAGGCTATAGAATACACAGTTTTGGGTTACACCCATGCCATGATGAACTGGTCTCAGCTGTCCTAACTAGGACACCACGGTAACTGATAGTAACAATGAGAATGTATGATGGCTGCCATGATAACCGACTGTACCAGTGGGAAGTATGATGGTTCCCGTGGTAACTGACAATAGTAATGGGAATGTATGCTGGTTGCCATGGTAACTGACTGTAGCAAGGGCAATGTATGCTTGTTGCCATGGTAACCAACCATAGCAATGTGACTTTATGATGGTTGCCATGGTAATCGAGCATAGCAATGCAAATCTATGGTGGTTGCCATGGTAACAAACCATAGCAATGGAAATGTGTGATGGTTGCCATGGTGACTGTAGCAACGGAAATGATTGATGCTTGCTGTGGTAACCCACCGTAGCAATGGGAATGTATGATGGTTGCCATGGTAACTGACCATAGCAATGGAAATGTGTCATGGTTGCCATGGTAAAGTGACTGTAGCAACTGGAAGTATGATGTTTGCCATGGTAACTGACTGTAGCAACAGGAATGTATGATGGTTGCCACAGTAACTGACTATAGAAATGACAATGTATTGTGGTTGCCATGGTAACGGACTGTACCAGTATGTTGTTTGCCATGGTAACTGACTGTAGCAATGAGAATGTATGTTAGTTGTCATGGTAAACAATCATAGCAACGTGACTGTATGATGGTTTCCATGGTAACTGACCATAGTAATGTTAATGTATGATGGTTGCCATGGTAACCTACTGTAGCAATGGGAATGTTGGTGGTTCCTATGGTAACTGACCGTGGGAATGAGAATGTATGCTGGTTGCCATAGTAACTGACCGCAGCAGTGGGAAGTGTGATGATTACCATGATAACTGACTGTAGCAATGGGAATGTATGCTGGTTGTCATGGTAACTGACCATAGCAATGGGAATGTATGCTGGTTGTCATGGTAACTGATGATAGCAATGGGAATTTATTATGTTGCCATGGTAACCGACTGTAGCAAGATGACTGTATTATGGTTGCCATGGTAACTGACCATAGAAACTGGAATTCACATGATTACCATGCTAACTGATCGTAGCAACGTGACTGCATGATGGTTGCCATGGCAACTGATTGTAGCAGTGGACCATATGATCGTTGCCATGGTAACCAACCACAGCAATGGGGATGTGTGATGGTTGCCATGGTAACTGACCATAGCAATGGGAATGTGTGATGGGTACCATGGTAACCGACAATAGCACTGGGAATGTATGGTGGTTACCATGGTCACCGACCATAACAGTTGGAATGTATGGTAGTTGCCATGGTAACCGACCGTAGCAACAGGAATCTATGATGATTGCCTTGGTAACTGACCATAGCAACGGGACTTTATGATGACTCCCATGGTAACTGACTGTAGCAATGGGAATGTATGATGGTTTCCATGGTAACCGACCATAGCAATTGGATTGTATGCTGGTTCTCATAGTGACTGACCATAGCAACGCGGCTGGATGCTGGTTGCCATAGTAACTGATAGCAGAAATGGGACTGTATGATGGTTACCAGGGTAACAGACTGTGGAAAAGGCAATGTATGATGTTTGCTATGGTAACTGACAGTAGGGATGGGAATGTATGATGGATGCCATGGTAACTAACTGTAGCAATGGGAATATATGCTGGTTGCCATTGGTAACTGACTGTACCTGCGGGAAGTATGATGGTTGCCATGGTAACTGACCATAGCAATGACAATGTATTATGGTTGCCATGGTAACTGACTGTGGCAATGCGAATTTATTCTATTTGCTGTGGTAACTGACCATAGCAATGAGAATGCATGCTGGTTGTCATGGCAACTGTGCTTTCCTTAGACTATGAGCACAATATTTTCATCTGCAAAAACATCTGTGAGTGCCCAGAGATCTCCCAATATGGGGTTTAAACGTCTCAAGCACATGAGCACTAGAGAGGGGCTAAGGAGCTGCGGCCTCAATGGTGTGGAGACTGAGGACAGCACAGGACAGCCCTGAGAGGGCTTGAAGGGAGGATTTAGAGATGGTGGATCCTTTTGTCAGAGCAGAAAAGAGCATGAGAAAGAAAGAATTAATGCCAAGTGCAGCTGGGGAGGTCCAGAGTGGACATGAGGAAAAAGGAATTTCACTCCATGGAAAACGCTGCAACACATCACCCAGGAGGAGTGTGGATGAGGCCAAGGCTTTGTGTGTGCAGGAAGAGCCAGGGAGGACGCAGAGATGTCAGTGCAGGAAGGTGCCAGCCAGGTGGGGCAGCCGGGGGGATGACGACAGCCTGCAGGGAAAGGGGCAGGGCATGGACACCGTAGGACAGCCTGGGCTGGAGAGGAGACAGGGATGGGGAGAAGCTGAAAGGCCCTGACACAGCCACCTTCTGCAGGCCTTTGGCCAGGGCTGCTGTCTGTGCCCCTGAGGCCAGGAGGAGACAAGTGCCCCTTGCAGCCCTGGGGCCTCATGGCCTCCTTGTCCCTGCTCAGCAGCCTGGCAGGTGCCACCCCATGGTCCTGCCCTTGGCATTGCACATCCCACATCCCAGTGCCCCAGGAAGAGCCCTGAGGAATGAGGCAGGGACAGCATCTGCCTTCCCAGGGCCTGGGGGTCAGACCTTGGCCCGTCGGATTAAGGAAAGAAGTCAATGTTTATTCAGCATCAGAGTCACCTTTCCCTTGCTTGTCCATCCTTGTCATCACTGTCTGCAGTTTTCTGCTCTAACTGGAACCTGGGGACACCTTCTCAGTTGTGGCCCTCAGTGAGACTCATTAGCAATACAAGAAACTTCAGTGTTTCAATCTCACTTTGACTTCTTGGAAAGTTGTTTGAACTTCCTCTCAGGGACTGAGTCTCATGTAAACAACACCAAACCCCCCTGAGGGTCATGAAATGCCTGGGGCTGTTGCTGTGCTGCTGAGCTGGGCCGGGCTCCTGGCACACAGGGAGCTCCTGGCAAGCAAGAAGAGCTTCAAAGAGACAGCTCTGCTGGTGAGCAGCTCCTCTGCACAGCCCAGCAGGGCTGAGGGCACTGCCAGGGCAGCTCAGGGACACCAGCAGGGCACAGACAGAGCTTCAAGGGGCTCAGCACTGGCAGGAGGGCTGAGAGCTCCCTGCAGGAGGAATCTTGGCAGGGCTGCACATGGTGAGTCTGTGGCTGCAGGGCAGTGCAGGGGCAGCTCCTGGAGGCATCTCCTAAAGCTGGCCCAGCCCCAGCTGATGGGATGGGTGAGCAGGGGCTGTTTTGGGGCACTTTGGAAGAGCTGTGAAGCCGGGGGTGCAGCCAGGGGTGCCCAGGGCTGTGGGGCAGAGCAGGGTCCTGCAGCCCAGGGCGCTGTGCTGGGCAGGGACTCTGCTGCCTGCCAGGGGCAGCTCTCAGCCGGCCCGGGGAGCTGCTGCCAGGGCTGGGGCACAAGGGCTGTGGGCAAGGAGCAAACCTGGCAGCTGAGGGAGGATCTTTTCTGCGTCTCGCTGTTGCAGGGTCAGACCTGCTCACAGCTCCACACCACTACACCTTATTGAATGGAGAATGTTTTGCAAAGCTCGCAAAAGACAAGGGCTACAGGAAAGGAATTAGTCCTGAGGCGTGTTTCCTGCTTAGGCATTGTAGCACAGACATTGTTCTCTCAGGTCAGGAGGCTGCACTGAAATTCCAACCATTTTACTCTCAGAGATGAGTATTTCAGGCAGCATCAGAAATGAGCACAGGACCCTGGGCAGTGCTGAGCCTTCCCTTGGGGGTGGGCACTCTCCTGTCCCAGCCCTTGGCTTCTCTGCAGGAGGGCTCCTGTCCTGCTCTGTCCAGCACAGCTGCACCTCTGGGCTGGCACAGGAGACACTTCCCAAGGGCTGCCCTTTCCAGCAGCGCTGCCCTGCTCTCAGCACAGATCTTGGTGGGGTTTTAAAGATGAATCTGTGTGTGAAGTCCTCTTCAAGGCAGCAAGAGGGAAAGTGCAGGGCAGATGGGAAACAGGCTGAGAGACCCTGCAGCTCTCCTGGCTCTGCAATAAGCAACAGAGAGCTCAGCCCTTCTGCCTGTCCTGTCTCAAGACTCTTCAGATTTGTCATAAAAATTTGCCCCTAAAAAACACCCCCCAGTGTTATGACTGTAAACAAAAAACTGAGTCAAAATTATTTTAAGGACACACTGTGTCTCTCTTCTGCAGCTCAAATTGCTCCAAGACAACTGTACAGGAATTGAATTTTTCCATCAAAGCTGGGTTCCATGTGACATCCCCTGGGATCATGAGAGCTGTCCCAAACCAGCTCCATGTCTGCACTGCAGCAGAGCAAAGCTGAGTCCTTGGCAGCACCATGGGCAGATCTCCTGCTCCTCACAGCACTCTCAGAAAGCACAAAGCAGAGAAAAGAAATGCCTTGACTTGGAGGGGATTTCCCTGAAAACTGCACTGGTTTTGCTGAGAGGGGGCTGTCTTAACTTCTCCCTGTCATTTCATGTTTCTGAGCAGTGTCCCTGTGCTGAGAAGCAGCAAATGCCCAAGAGCAGCTCCCTCACCCAGTTCCTCCTCCTGGCATTGGCAGACAGGCGGGAGCTGCAGCTCCTGCACTTCTGGCTCTTCCTGGCCATCTCCCTGGCTGCCCTCCTGGCCAAGGGCCTCATCCTCAGCGCAGTAGCTGCGACCACCACCTGCACACCCCATGGGCTTCTTCCTGCTCCACCTCTCCCTCACAGACCTGGGCTGCATCTGCACCACTGTCCCCAAAGCCATGCACAATTCCCTCTGGGGCACCACAACTATCTCCTACACAGGATGTGTTGCTCAGGTCTTTTTACTTTTCTTTTTCATGTCAGCAGAGTTTTCCCTCCTCACCATCATGTGCTACGACCGCTATGTTCCCATCTGCAAACCCCTGCACTACGGGACCCTCCTGGGCAGCAGAGCTTGTGCCCACATGGCAGCAGCTGCCTGGGCCACTGGCTTTCTCTATTCTCTGCTGCACACAGCCAATACATTTTCCCTGCCCCTGTGCCAGGGCAATGCCCTGGGCCAGTTCTTCTGTGAACTCCCACACATCCTCAAGCTCTCCTGCTCACACTCAGGCTACCTCAGGAAACTTGGTCTCAGTGGGTTTGGTGCCTGTTTATCACTTGGTTGTTTCATTTTCATTGTTTTCTCCTATGTGCAGATCTTCAGGGCTGTGCTGAGGATCCCCTCTCAGCAGGGACGGCACAAAGCCTTTTCCACGTGCCTCCCTCACCTGGTCGTGCTCTCCCTGTTTATCAGCACCTTATTCTTTGCCTACCTGAAGCCCCCCTCCATCTCCTCCCCGTCCCTGGATCTGACCCTGTCAGTTCTGTACTCAGTGGTGCCTCCAGCACTGAACCCCTTCATCTATAGCCTAAGGAACCAGGAGCTCAAGGATGCCCTGAGGAAACTGATAACTGGGTGTTTTTCAGAAGCAACAAACTTTCCTTCTTCTGCATGTTATGTACCTCATTAAAGGCCAGTCCTGTTATGGACGTCATTAAAGGCCCACCATATCTTCTCTATTTTTTACTCTTGGTAGGGGTGTTATTTTTGTGTGAATTTGTTCACACCAAAAAATCTTTATATCTATAATTATAGATATAAAGATTATATATATATTTGTATATATATATTTATATATAAACACCATTTTCAATTCTGTGTTTGCCTTTCTAGTAGCCTGGCCCAGAGGCTGTACAAAGTGGCAATTGTACTCACTGTGTGCTTCAACCAAATAAAGAACTCTGCCTTGACTTGTTTGCCTGACATCTTTCCTCTCTGACTTCTCTGCGGCTGCAGGGTCAGGGCCTCTGTGCAGAGCTGGGCCAGAAAAGAGTCCCAGCAGAGCAGCACTGCCAGGGAGCAGCAGCCCTTCTCCTCCATGGCCTCCTCTCCCTTCCCTTCCACACTGCCCTGCAGAGCCCTGTGTTGTTGGAGGCCTCAGTGCTCTGGCAGTCGGTGCCAGTCCTGCTGCAGGACTGTCCAGGGACTGCAGGCAGGGACAGCCACGGGCACTGCTGGCACAGAGCTGACCTCTGCAGCAGCACTGCCATCCTGCAGGGCATCTCCTCAGGCCAGGGCCTCAAAGCTTCCATCTGCTTTCCACTTTGCTCTCCAGGATGTGCCCAACACAACGCCCTGCAGAGGAAAACAGCAGTGACCAGCACAAGGGTGGGAGTGCTCAGGGTGGGGGCACCCAGCAGTGCCCTGGCACAGCCAGCGCCGCTCCCAGCACTGGCCTCTCACCCCAGGCCATTGGGCTTGTTCTTCCCTCCAAGGAGGGACAGCAAATGACCAGCTCAGGGGTCCATGTTTGCACTGCATGGACAAGACATGCCCCTGTGTCACGGCTTGGGGCTGGGGGGTGGAAGGCTTAGACAAAGTTGATGGCAGAAGTCGTCTTGTTGAGCTACGAGGGGCAGAAAGCACCCCCTTGCTTTCTAAATTCCTTCTCAGAGAGGAGCCTGGGGGGGGCTGGATCCAATCTAAGGCTCAGATTTTGGTTTAGATTGAAGGAATTATAGAGGTGTGATTCAATCACTTTGTCCTGCAGGTTACAGTGATGATAAATCAGAAATATTTCTATAAAATGAATTATTTATTATGACGAATGAACAGAAAATTGATCAGACAAATGAACAGACAAAAGACCTTACAGAGAATTATTTACTGCACAGTATAAAAGCAAAAACCACCTAGCAGTATAGTGTAAGATAGGACAGTGTAGTCTATCAAAGTAATTCTATTAAAGTAATTGGATCAAAGCCAGCCAGAAGAAACAATCCTGAAACACAGAGTGAAGTAACTCACCCCACAATGACAGGGAGTAGTTCTCTCTCTTTCGCTTAACCCCTGGGCAGTGACCGTGAAGAGCTGTCCCTGCTTCATGGCAGAAGCTCCACACACTTCAGGGAAGTCTGTTGAACGAGGTTTTTATAGTTATAAAGAGTTTGACTGCCAGACATATTTGCAGGCCAGGGAGTAGGTTATCTGTCAAATCTTGCATCAAAAAGCAGGATGTGTGTTTGAAGTTTTATGAAGCATTTTGAGTTTAGCATAATTCAACATTAAAAACAGCACCTTGACACCAGCAATAACTCACCGCAGAGAGTGTGCATTGTTTGCATTCTCTGACCAGTTTTTAGGTATTATCAGAGCAGAGCATCCTGCCAGAAATGGCCCCTTGATTCCATGAGGTTCCAAAAACTCTCAGGGTTCCTTTGGTTCCATGAGGCCCTGCAGTGTCACAATGGCTCCTTGATTCCAGGATGTTCCAAAACATCCCAGGGTTCCCTTGGCTCCAAGAGGCTCCCCAGTGTCCCAGCGGCCCCTGGATTCCAGCAGGCCCTGCAGTGTCCCAATGGCCACTGGGTTCCAGGAGCCACAGCGGCTGCCGCCGGGCGTCCTGTATTGCCGGAGCGCCGCTGACCACGGGCTGCCGCACTCACCGCCGGGGTGCCGCTCGCGCAGAACCGCCGCTCTGCCCGCCTGACCAGGGAGCCGCGCAACCCCGCTACGCCTGCGCTGCCGCCTCAGCGGCCACAGGGACACAGCCATGGGGGACCTTTGCTCTGACACTGATGGGGCCTGGCTTTGTTCTGCTTGGGGCTGGGCTTTGGGAAAACTGCTGTTCATGTTCATGCTCCACTGGGACACCTCCTGAATTCCAAAGGTTTCCTAATCCAGGGAGGGGTTTCTATGGCATCCGAGGTGCCGCCCCTCGGGACACATTGTCAATGAACCATCCAGCTGACTGGGATGGGTGTAAGAGCTGGGGAACACAGGATAATCAGTCATCCCATGAAAACCTTGGAACATTCCCTGACTGAATCATAACCCAAATGGAACAGTTTGGATACAATTCCCAAATAGTTTGGAAACTCCAGTCATTCCTGACACCAGGATGGAAATTCAGCAGATAACTAAAGCCAGTCCCCTTGGGAGCCCACAACCAGCGGGGCTGAGGGAGGCCCTGGCAGCTCCCCAGCACCTCCCTCTCAGTGGGACACCTCTGGCAGCCTCTCCCAGCTCGGGAACCCTCCAGTTTGCAACACTCCAAAGACCCTCCCTGATGCCCAGGACAATTCTGATCCCCCTCCACAAACACTCCTCCAGCTGTGACCCTTGTCTGGTGGCAAACACAAAGGGATTTGGGGGAGTGTTTCCCTGACAACAAGGAGAATTTGGGAGAGGGACCTTTCCACAGCCAGCTATTGATGTGTCCACACATCTCTGCCTGGGTGTGGGTGTGAATTGACTTTGGTGTGAATGTTGTTATTGTGAATCTATAATTCAGTCACTGTTAAAATTGTGGCAAATGCTATTGAATCACTTGATAATTGTTCAACTGGTGAATGATTAACTGCTACTAATCTCTTTTGCCTCCTTGTCTTTGGATACAAATCCTTTGTGCCCTGACCCTCTTGCATCCCAAGGCTCTGTGTAAATCATTCCCTTTCATCAAAAAATATATATTCTTCGTGACGTCCACTTTAAAATCTCCCTCCTTAGCTAAACTACAAAACAACTCCAATTAGCTGTTCAAGTCTTGATGACTTGAAGACAATTAAAGGAAGACAAAGAATTTGTTTTTCAGTGTTTTAATGGGTCCCACAGTGTGTTTGGAGCTGCATCAGCTGTCAGTCCAAGGTGGGCCATGGCAGAACTTGTGAGGTTGGGGGGTGAGGAGCAAGGTTAATTATACAGGGTCAGTGTGGATCTCCTGAGGAGACACTCAGCATCAAGATCACTTGGAGAACACTTCTATCACCTCTCCTCTGAACTAAAAAATATCCATAATTGAATTAAAACACAAAAAGTACAAACTTTAAAGACTTGTTTTGAAATTGCTTTGAAAACAATTAAAGGAAGACAAAGAGATCCTGAGGGATTTCTGGAATTTAATGAGCCCCACGGTGTGTTTGCAGCCCAGCCTATGATCCTGAGGGACTGAGAGAAGATTGAAGCAGCTGCTGAAGAAGTCAGAAG
>NW_021938502.1:0-50409 GCF_001715985.3 Manacus vitellinus
GAATTCTGGCCCTGAAGCTCCCAGCAGGGGCACTGGGAGGAAGAAGCTCAAAAAACCTCCCCATGTGCAGTGGCTTAAGCCAATCTGTCTGAGACACTCCCTGCAGCCCACGGGAAGCCTCTCCAGCACTGGTTACCTGTGTCACGCAGGGCACGTTCATTGGCCTGGACGGCCACTGGGTACCTCCAGGTGTTGGTGATCTTCACAGTGCAGCTTTTACTGTAACCCTGAACAACAGTGCCCATGTCCAGGATGTACTCGGGCAGCTCAACTCTGGAAGGAGGAGTAAGGACAGTCCTTAAACAACAGCATGGCCACACGTTCAAGTAGACGGAAGATTCAAATAAAGTGGACATTTCTGTACTCACTGCTGTAAAAACTCAACTCAAGCCTACAAAACCCAAGGCCTGACCACCTGGGAATGACTTTGGGAAGTTATGGGGAGTGCAGGTCCTAGGTTTCATCAGCTTCCAATGGGACCCGAAAATAAAATTAGTTTTCAATGGACTCTGGTCACAGCTCCTCTGCTACAAAAAGCCCGTGTAGGTAAATCCATTGGACCTCCAGTGGTCTCAGTGAAAACGCTTCTCCTGGTGCACAGCCCAAGCCTGAAATTGCTTCCGAGCCTTGGAATAAGATTTGCACAGGAAAACTTTGCTGCTCACATGAAGGATCTGTTTTGCAAAGCATCTTCTTCCTGAACTGGAGCCTCCCATGCCCAGGCAGCATCATGAAGGAGCAAAGGGAAGGACCAAGTTACCCAGATAAGCCCTGCCAGCCCACCAGCATCAAAGCCACCTTTTGCTTAGGGGGCTCTGTCAGTCAGAACCAAGAGAGCAGCTTGGAGTTCTCTTTCCGAGCTGGTCAGCAGGGACTGTGTCTGTGCTGTCTGGAAGGGCTTGATGGTCTGCACTGGGCCCTCGCAGCTCTAAGAACAGGACCTTGCACCTGTGGGGAGCTGAGCAGCTCCAAAGCTCAGCGCAGCGCTGGGGAAGGGAGGACAGTCAGCTGCTCACGAGCTATTGCTGCCACAGCTACTGGGATCAGACCCAATCTGAAGTGCCCACTGTTCCCAGCTCTGCATGCACAAGGAGCTCTCAGGAGCAGGGGACACTGCTGGCTGTTGCCCTCAGGGCACCTGCAGAGAGGGAACAGGAGCCCCTACTCACTTGACAAGCTTCTGAGGAATGCTCTTGTTAAAGACAGTGTCCTCTGGGGGGCGGGAGATGAGGGTTGGCTGCAGCTCCAGAGCATTCTCCTTTATCAGCATCTGCTCCATCTCCATCCTCAGCCAAGCCTTTGCCTGAGGGAAGGGAAGGCAGTGGCTGGTTAGCAAAGGCCCTTCCCAAGGCCCAGGCTTGTATCTAAAGAGGATCCCACCCTGCTCTTGTTGAAAGGGGGAATGGGGTCCTCCTGGCTGCTCAGTGTCACATTCTGCTCTCCTAGCCAGGACCTTCTCTCCAGGGAAATAACTGCAGCATCTGTGCCTTCCCACCCACTGCTAGAAAAGCTGATCTGGCCAGACAGACAAGCCAGCAGCCTTCCAGAGCTTCAAGTATTTGCCTGTCCCCAACCAGTGCCAAAGCAGCTTGGACAAAAGCTGTCTTGAAAAGGGAACCCCGACCAAGCTACTGCCTGTTGGAGTTGAGTACTGCCAGCACAGTCCCAGGGCACAGTCAGGCTGCTGTTCCTAAGGTCTGTAAACCTGCTAGGGCTTGATTTGGGAGCAACAAACTCCCCAGCAAGGGGAGTAGCTGGGGAGCTTGGTACATCTCCAGGAGAGACCACGACCAGAGGTGGGGCAACGCTGAGCTGATGAATGTTTGTGGTCAGGTGTGGGCAGGGAGGTGCCAAGTGCCAGCAGGGCACTGAGAAGCTGTTGTGGGGTGTTGTGGGGTGCCAGGGCCTCAAGTGACATGGGGAGGGTGGCATGTGCCAAATGGGACTGCAGCTGTTCCTACCACAATGCCAGGGCCCTTCGCGTGTCGCTTCCTGATTTGAGCCTTCCTCCAAACACTTACTTTCTTGTCCTGCTTGTCCTTTTTCAGCTTTTCTTTTGCCTGTTTCAATAGCCTCTCGTATTTTTCACTTCCTGAAGGAAGAAAACATTCACAAATAGAAGTGTGGGTGCAGTGCCAATGCCATTGAAGCTGAGAAGTCCCACTCCCCCGAATGCTGGTCTCTCCCAGAAACAACCCATCAATGGAAAGCCGTCTCTGGAAAGTGGATGCTGCTGCTCGTCTCTGAATCCTCATGTTCACTCCCACCCATCTTCCTCCCCACAGAGGAGCATCTCATCCCCTGCAGTGTCATGCAAATCCATCCCTGCCAAAAGCCCTGCCAGTCTCTCTTACAGCTTTCCCAAGCTTTTCTGTCTAGCCATCTTTCCAGGCCTCTGACGGAAGTGCTGGCAAGAGCTGCAGGATGGTTACTTGGACAAAGCCTCCATGTGCTTGTCTGCTCAAGACTCAGGAAGCAACCAGAGGGGTGAGTGTTGGTCTGGCAGCCCTGCAACCTCCAGGCTTGGTGGAGATGGGTGTGAGCTGCCCTCTGGGCATTACAGCCAGGAAAACCCCAGTGGGGACTTTGCTGGGGAGCAGACGGGCAGTGCTCACCTCTGATGCTCCAGGGCAGGTCCAGACAGATCCCAGCAAAGATCACCTCTCCTTTCAGGGAGATTTCTACCGGTTTCAGGTGACCCACTTGAACCTGGAAAGTCCTGCAGAAGACTCCTGGCACTCCTGGCAGGTAATAGAGCTTCAGCACCTGCTCCTTGCCAGGTTCAATGGAAGCCTGCAAGGGACAGGAGAAGAGGGAGGCAATGCATCAAAGAGGGTGTGATGGAGGAAGGCTCAGGCCACAGACAGGCTGAGAAGAGAAGACAGTTTCTCTCTGGAAAAAAATGTCAGACCACATCACCTTCTACCTTCCTCGTGCCCAAAAGCCCAAGCCTCCAAGGCGAGGGTGCAGAGGGTGCAGTGTGTCCTTCCCAGGGCTCCTAAGGCTGCACCCCCAGCAGAGCCTGCCCTGTGCTCAGCGTGAGCACGGCTCTGCTGCTAACGGGGTTTGCCCTCTGCCAGCGAGAGCCAGGCTGAACAGGTAAAAGCTCTTTTGCCACCACTGGGGAAGAGGAGCGAAGCGCCCACACTCTCAGCCCGGCCAGCAGCTCCTGCCACCCCTTGTAGGAGACAGGCAGGAAGAAATGGGAAAGCCAATCGGCTTCCTCTTCCCATGGCAAAGAGGGACAAAGACAGGAACACTGCTTCACCTCAAAGACATCCAGGCAGCACTGAGAAGCTGGGACAGTGGTGGGATGCTCCAAATTCCTCTCTTGGCTCTTCCAGCCCCGCTCCTCCCTGGCCCCCTCACTGCCCCACAAAGCTGCTCCAGAGCAGCACAGCTGGGGGGAGGGAAGGACCAGCACAGGGGTTGTGACACTTTCTGGCAGAGCAGCTTCAAGCCCAAGCAAGGAATATGTAAGTGCTGCTTAGTCCTGTCTGATCCCACAGCTGGGGTAAGGTGACCCTCAGAAGAGCCTCAGTGCCAGCACAGCCACAGAGCTCAGCAGTCGGGGGCCAAGGAGTGACCAAAGTGCTCGTGCCTCCCACCGGTGGCTGCCCTGGGATGGCAGAGCCACTTGCCAGCCAAGGCCACGGGGCAGTCTGTTAGGATGGCACTTGCTTGACCTTCTCTGCCCCCAGCAGCAATTGCTTACAGCCCGGTCTCTTCTTATGGCTGGGTTTGGTTTTATTTGCCCCCCTTTTTTCTCTTTAACCCTCTCCTTGGCCACCTGACACAGGGCTGGGTCAGTCAATTGTGCCACTCACTGTGCTGGGCAGGACCATGAGCACACCAGGCAGAGGCTTGTCTGCAGTGCCAGTGCTGGGACTCTGCACCACGTAGGTGAATCCGACCTTCCTGTCGTTCCGCAGGGTGACCTCGGCTCTGGTGACTTCGTTAAAGAGCTGGAGAGGACAGAGGAGTGGGAAGTTACGGACACAGGCCTGCTGCTGAGAATCTATTTCCTCTTTCATGGAGTTGAAAGCAGACACACCACAGGAGCAGGGACTGGGAACGAGCTACGGGCACTTGGGAACGTGGGGAACCCCCAGGCACAGGGACCTGCACAGGAACAGAGTTCTGGCAGCACGCAGAGGGGCAGGAACAACCATGGGAGGGCCAATAAGAAATGAAGCAGGGGACACGGGCCCTCTGCACTCTGAGGGGTCACCAACAGCCAGGAGAAACAAAGGAGGTGGCATCGAGGCTTTCCAGAAGAAAAGGCGCCTGCATGCAAATACTGGCAAGCAACACACCAGCCAAAAGGGAGACAGACGGGGCACCAAGACAGGGACAGCAGCTGGAAAGACCTGTGGACTTTTAACTGAGAAGTAGGAAAGTGGGGATTATTCTGGGACATTCTCTCCAACTGCAGTGACTGGAAGCCCAACCGGGTTATTTTGTGGATTAAGCAAGAGCATTAAACAAGAGCATCTCACTGGAGCTCAGGCTTTAGGAGTGGATCAGCAGAGGGATGTCTCAGGGACGTGTCCCTCTGGACATCCCCACTGGGATCCTGCTTGCTCCAGGAGGCAGCATTAGGCACCCTGAAGAGAAGGAATTCCCAACATTCTAGAGGGGGGTGGAGACAGCCATTGCAAAGCAGTCTGGATGCCAGACAAATCCCTCCAAGGTTGTGCTTCCAAGCCCCAGAGCCAACAAAGGAGCTGGGAAGGGGAGGGAGCCCTGGGCCGGGCTGGGCAGCAACCTGCTGGTGATGGTCCCAAGGCAGCAGCTCTGCCAGGAGAAGGGGTGGTACCTGCAGCCCACAGTTGATCTCCTCGATGCTCAGGTGGTAGGTGAGGACCGAAGTCTCTCCCCTCAGCTCCACCTCGTAGGTCGGGCCTCCCTCCACCCGGCACAGCGCTGTGACACGGGCGATGACGTTGGCATGGCCAAAGAAGGTGAAGGGCACCTGCTGGCTCTTGCCCGGCTGCAGCACACCGGACACCGGCTGGACACCAAAAACCTGCAGGAGGGGAGGAGGGATCGAGTCGTTGAGCGTGGAAATGGGTGCAGAAGAGCAGCCGTGGCTTGGAGCAAAGCACAACCGTAGCTGGAGGGGCCTATTCCTCAAACACCAGCCAGAAGCATCCTAATCTCATCCTGCCTCCATGCCACTGACCAGTGGAGGGAGCATGGCCAAAGTCTTCTGCCATACTCACTGCTCAATGCATTAATTAATACCAGACATTAAAGTAAACTGGGATGTCTCCTGGCAGCAAGACATTCTCTCTGCTGCAGAACTTGCCTTTAAAACCGGTTTTTACTGCCTTCAGAAAAGCAGGAGACTCAGAGGTGAGAGCTCTTGGAGCTGAGGGGAAGACTCCAGCCCAGCTCATCTGACTCCTGAGGCTTTTCCCTCTCTCTCTGACTTACATGCTGCTCTCTCAAGGTGCTACACCAAAAGCTCCTGAAAAATATCCTGTTGAGCACCTGATGAGGTACCAGGGGAGCAATGCCCTCCCTGGGTGCTGCAGAGGGAGTTCTGTAGCTCTGGGGGCAACAGACCTGCTTGCCACGCTGAAAACGTGCAAGCAAGAGAGATTCCCACTCACCTCCTCCGCTCTGAAGCCAGGGGCCTCTGCCTCCACCGACTGCCCAGACCCCTTCGTCTCCACTGAGCTCCGAGGCCCTGCAGCAGTGGATGGTGGCACCTGGAAGACAAGGCACTTTCCATTCCAGGACACAGCCACCTTGCCAAGTCTCACTCTATAAAGGGCAGCTCTGGGGCCGTCACTGCAATGCCGGCTCATGGGTGAAGGCAGAGACCTGAAAACGGGTGCTCTAGCTGGGTTGGGAAGGGGGTACATGGAGATCAGGATTTGGCACGGTTTGCTACAGGAAGGAAACTGGGAGCCTTCTCATCATGATGCAGAAAAGCCTCATTTTACATTGTAAAGAAAACAAGCCAAAAAATCCCCAACTCAGCATAGGTCTGTAGGATCAGAGTGGGCTTCTTCAAAGAAAAGTATCCTATTTCTCCCTCCCCAGACACCCCATGTCCAGCCACTGGCCCTGCTGCCCAGCCCACTCTCAGGGCACAGAACAGCAGGGCAGCAAAAGGGGAGGTCAGCATGAGCACGGCTTTTTGGTAGCAAGCTGGGGGAGGCAACACAAGTGGCAGGTGCACAAGAAAACCCACCTTTGCTTCCGGGGAGGCCTCTGAATGTGATGACTTTTGGGAAGAGTCCTGCTTTGTTTCCAGAGAGTTCTCTGGATGTGGTGACTGTTCAGGAGAATCGTCCTCTGTTTCCAGGGAGCCCTCTGAATCCGATGACTCTTCAGAAGAATCCCATTCTGTTTCCAGGGAGTTCTCTGAATCTGATGACTCTTGGGAAGAATTCTGTTCTGTTTCCAGGCAGTTTGCTGAATGTGATGATTGTTGGGAAGAGTCCTGTGCTGCTTCCGGGGCTTTGGCTGGCTCCCGCACACTTCCAGGCCTGAAGTACCTCCTTGAATAACGCCCACACTCAACACAGCCGAACCTGGCCATTTGTGGTTGGGGTCTGAATCTAGGTGGGGAAGGTATGAACCTGGAAAACAACATAACCATGATCGCGGACCTGCAGTGGGAGGGAGGGACACCTGCACGAGCAATTCCTCGTCAGGATGCAGCCCCTGGGTGGGTGCAGGTGTGATGAGCTCAGAAAGGGGGTGTCTCAGAAAAGGAGAAGGAAGGGGAAGGTAGCAAGATGTTCAGCATCAGCTCAGGTGCTAACTAGCTCTTTCTGTGACGTAATTTGGGACTTTCTGGGCATCCTCCAGCACTTCCAGGCCAAGGCTGGGAATGCAGAGAAGGTAGCAAGGAGCAGAGAGCAGTTTCTCTGCTCGCAGAGAGGACCCATTCCAAAGCAGAGGGGCCAAAGGGCTGTGAAAGTGCCTCCACCAGCACTGTGGAGGCGGGACTAGGAGCCCTTCACCAAGGTGGTCACTGCCTCACGCCACAGAGGTCTGAGAAAGCAGATTTCCCTACCAGCTTTCCTTCCCAGAGGAAACCAGGAGGGGGACTACAGCAGCACCAAACTCATGGAAAACGCCTATTCCCTGAGCATCCAGCCTGAGCACGGCTGGTCGGTGTTATTTCCACAAGGGAAAGTCAAAAGCAGTTTGTCAGATGCCAGGCAAACAGCTTTGGTCTTTGCAAAGTACAAACAGGACACCAGAGCTTCCAGGAGAGGGCAAAGGTGCACATACCCTGTCAGGTACTCCTTGCTGTTCACCCGGAATGACCAGTGGTAGTGGGCAGGAATTGGGCTGCAGTTGGTCATCTCCAGGGAACGCACTTGTTTTGCGCCATTCGCGATGCAACCGAAGTCCAGCGCTTTGGTCGGGATACGGAGATTCGGGAAGTAGACCTCTCCCCGAACGGTGATCTCTTCCTCATGAGGATGTTCCACCAGCTGGATCTTCATAGTCTTCTCTGCTACCCAGCTGATCGGATCCTTTTCATAGGCTGGGTTAAAGCCGATGGAGAGATGAAGTTCCTGCCCTGCCTCCATCTTCACAGGCTGCAAGGAGACAAGGAGTGTCAGTCACCCACACGATGAAGTCCCAAGGTCTGACAGCACAAAACCGTAAACGCTCCAAGTGTGACCCCAGCACGGCCTTCCCAGTCCACCCTTCAGTTCTTTACAAGGGAGGCTCTGACTGCAAGCACCACACTCCGGTGGGGGATTCTCAGGCTCCTGTTTCTGTGCTCAGCAGCAATACAAGAGGATGGCTGCTGGAGAGCTGGGGTGCTCTCCAGGAGACACCTCTGCTGCATGGCTTGCCCACACCTGGCTGCCTGCTCCCTTCCCCTTGTATCTTAAGAGCCAGGAGGGATCTTTCCAATTCAGATGAGTTTTTGCTTCCTTCAGCAGCTCTGCTGACTCAGTTCACAGTTCAGGCCAGTCCACTGCTGACTCTATGGAATAAACTTCTTGACTCGAGGACCTCCCAACAGAAGGGCACCACCACAGCCCTCCCTCTTCAAAGCCCACTGGCAGGAGGGTCCTTGGCTGCTCACCTGGGCCCCTGCAGGGAGGGGCTGATGGTCTGCATCACAGATTAGGAACGGCTGCTCCAAGTCCAGCAAAAGGTGGAATGGCAGGCAGCAGGTGTTTTTTAAAGATAGAGGCTTGTACTGAAGAGTCAGGACATCATCGGGGTGCTACAGAAACAGGAGACAAGGAAAAACAACCTCAAGGAACCACAGACCTCCTTCCCCTTCCAACGCATTTCACATTTTTCAACCTCAGAAGTGCATACATCTCTATTTACTCTTTTTCTTTGATTCTAAACCTTCCAGGACATTTTTCCCTAGAGCTGATTCTTTACATGTTTCGAAACCCCAGCCTCCCCTGGGAGACAAGGAAACACTTCCATGAACAGAGGAGGGAATAGGCTCCTGAGAGGAGGCAGCTGCTTGAACAAGATCAAAGGCAGAAAGTGACCCCAGAACGTTTGTCTCCAGTTTTGTCTCCTCTCTTGGGCAGAACAGCACAAGATGATCTTCCCTCACATACAGTCATTTCTCACAGCCTTATTGGCTCCAGCAGCCTCCTAGAAGCAGTGATGCCAGCCAGAAGAGAAAAGCAAGCAGGATTTGGCCCTTCGTGGAGATCCTGCAGCAGCCCAAGGTCAGCTTTGAACATTCCATGAACATGTGGCCAGCCAGAAACCTCAACAGTCCCTCTGCAATGTGTGTCCTGCTGCCTCTGCCACAGGCACATGGTGTCTATAACCTCCAAGCTATGATCAGCCTAAGCTCCTTCTTGTTTGTGCATTGTGGTGGGCTTCTTGCACGGGGCAGAGAAACCAGAGTTTGGGAAACTAGTTCTGGATGTACTGATATCAAACAGCTGCAGCGCCAGAGCACTCCATAAATCAGTGTGGCATCAAGCAGAGCACAAGCAGGCATCAGGGAGAGCTGAAAAGCTGCTCATTACATCCAAACTGCCCGTTCCCAGAATTCGGTGCTTCCGTGGAAGCCTGGTAACCTGAGGAGAGACCCGAAACCACAGAAACTAAAAAATGCAACATTTTTGTTTCCCTGAAGCCAGAGCTTCCTTTAGAAACATGTTGTTATGCTCAGGGAATGATGATGCAGAAGTTGGGATCCAGAGACTAAAGGGCACCTGCTTTGCCTCGGTGGCATCATCACTGCAGCTGCAGGACGTGTGTGGGTCCTTAGAAGCAGGTGAGGCTTGGGGAAATGCACAGAGCTGTACCATAGAGCTATACCATAGAGCATCCATGCCAACAGCAGAGAAGGCAAAGACACACAGCAGATGACAGGTTTTTCCTCATCAGCCTGAGGAATTCACAGGAATCTCTGGTTTTCCCAGCTTCCCTACTTCACCGTGCGTTGGAGGATCCTCAAAAACCTCCCTTGACAGTGAGCACAGAAACTGGCATTTCTCTCCAGGTGGCCACGGTCCCCCTCAGCAGTGCGGCTGGAGCCACAATTCTACTTTGAGGAAGCTAAAAACCAGTCTCATCTCTAAAAACATCCTCACTTACCTTACAAAGTGCCTCAGGAAGGGTAAAGAGGGCTGTTAACACAAGCACACCCCCCCCCCACGAGCTCTCTCGCTGAGCCATGCTGTTAAATGCCAGGATGCAATCCAGAGACTTACCTTCTCCACACGGAAAGTGATTGCCTTGGATGATATTTGCACAGCGGGAGAAATGAACTTGCAGGTGACCTTTGTCTTGATTATCTCTTTCTTTGTTATCTCTGGCTTCACGACTGTCTCACACACAAGCTTCTCCTCCACGTCCTGCATGCAAGAGTCACTTGTCACCAGTGCTGCTGGCAGGGTGTCCAGCAAACGCCCTGCGTTGGCTCCTCACCCCCCATGGGCCACAAAGTTACAGACACTGCCCCCTTTTCTTCCTGTGCTGCTGCAGCCTATTTCTTCTGTGCTCCAATGGCCCTAACACTGCACCCCAATAGCCACAAAAGGCACTCGTGAGACACTCCCTCCCTTCACAGGGCTTCTCTTTTACTCTCTGCTTACTCCAGAGAAACCACTTGGCACTTGCTTAATTCACTTTCTGCTTGGGCTCCTGCTTTAAGTGTAACCTATTTTCTCTGCCCTTCCTTTGTGCCTCAGCAGGTGACACTGGTAACCCCCTGTTTGCCCCCAAGAAGCAATACTTCCTTCAGCCCGTATTTTGGGATCAGCATTGGGGTTTGGTAGCTATGGAATCACAAAAAAGCCTTAGCAACCGATGGTGGCCAGCAAGGAAAGCCACTGGTGCTGCCATGGAAACCTGTAGCCTTAAACACTGTCTTGAAGGCCCTTGCTCATTTGCCCAGGCAAATGTCAAGGGGCTGCAGGAGAAGCCCCAGTGCAGGGGACCTGATGGGGAAGGCTCAGCCCTTGGCAGGGACCTCACCTGGACAGTGCTGGAGAAGCCTTCCAGCACCAGCTCCATAGTCTGGCCTGGCTGCAGATTCATACTCCGTGGCCGCAGCTTAAATACGGGGGTGGTGTGTCTCTGGGAAGCGTTTTTGCCCTTGGTGACACAGAGGGCAGGGAGAGGATGACGCTGTCGAAAGGGGCTGAAACCTTCTGTGCCCCAGTACAGCCGCTGGAACTGACGCCCCTTGTTTGTCACGTTGAACCGGAAAACGCAGGGAACGAGGCTGGAGGAGAAGCAGAGATGGAAAAGGTCATGGGAGCTGCTATTTCCCTGCAGTCAAGTGCTCTTAGTGAGCAATCTGAAGCGTTAATAGCTTGGAGACCATCTTCCCTTCCCGCTCTTAATGTGGACCAGAAACAATGTCTGATGCCCTTCTGATGTCGTTATTGCAAAGAGTAAGAGGTTTACACTGGTAATGTAGTATTTCCACAGCTTCCCTCAGCACAAGAGACTTCCTTCGTCACCATGGGCTTTTTCCCTCACCATCCTGGGCTTCCCTTAATGGATGCAGACTGAAACCATCACTTTGAGAACACTTCACCACCGAGAAGGCCACAAGAAGAGCATCAATGGGATGCCATTGGAATCCATGCAGCGGTGATATTTTCTCTACTTAATCTGTCTCTTTGTCATTCTCTTTCTCTCCCCCTTTCTCTCTTTTTCCCATTTCTTTTTATCTCTCTCTTCCTCACATTTACTGTTAAATAAAAACCCGTACTATTGACTTTGGCACACGGTCTCGCTCGCCCCTTAATTCGGGCAGAGGCGTCTCTCTAATGATTTAAGGAACCTGAGCATAACAACATGTTTCTAAAGGAAGCTCTGGCTTCAGGGAAACAAAGCCAGGGCCTGGAGCACTGTAAAAGATTTAGCCTGAAAGTCTACAGCATAACTGCTCCTTGCTGAGCCAAGAGGAGAGGCAGGAGTTAAGAGATCTCTTACTTGAACTGGGGTTCCAAATTCAGCTCCGGCGCAAACGGTTTGTCAATGGCAATTGTGGTGCCAGTGCCCACAGCCTGGATGGGGATGACACTGGTAAGGCTGTTCTCAATGAACAGCTTCATGCTGTCTTCAAATCTCCCTGTGTCACCCAGGTTTGCCGTGACAACCACAGGAACCTCAGCCTTGGCAGGGACCACTCCTTCCCTGGGTTCAATACTCCAGCATTTGCCATCCTGGAAGACAAGGCAAACATGCATTTAGGATGGAAACCATGGACCCTGGTGACTTGTGGGGTGTGAGAAAAGGAACGACTACAGAGAGGAGGGTAAAAAGCGTAAAGCCTTCATTTCCCTAAATCTAAACTACTGTGTCTGAGCAAGAGCAGAGCTTATACAACCTGTATTTTACCCGCCTTGAACCCATTTTAACAGACTTTTAAGTTTTGCCCAACCCAAGGGATGCTCCTCCTCAGGAGAATGTTATTCTCCCCCCAGTCTTTTCTTGGAGTGTATGCCAAGGGAAGCTACTTTCTCTCTTCTGGTTTCCCCACAGCAGAGCTGGGTTTTCACAAAGGCTCAAGGCTGCAGAAAGCCACGACTGCTCCAATCCCACCACAGCAGCCACACAGCTGCAGGATACTGCTGAGAGCCTGAAGACTAACTCTGCAAAACCGCTTGAGCAAAAGCCCAGCACCAAAGTCCTCGCCCCTGAAGGACCAAAGCCCTGGCTTCCCACTGAGCATCAGCTGCCAAGAGGTGCCCCAGAGCCCTTGGCTTTGGAAAAGTCAGCTCTAAATGCTTGTAGCAGGGCAGGAAAACAGGAAGCAGAAAGAAAACTGCCCTGTGGGCATGGCCCAGCCTTCCCACTCTGGTCCTCTGCTTTCTCATGGACTTCCCTCTGTGGATGGGGTAAGAAAGCTGCAAGCTGCCCTGGGGAGGGAGGCAAGGCCTTCCACTGGGACAGCTGTACAGACACAGCTCGGCAGGTCCCGGCCTGGGATGAGCATGCAAAAACTATTATTTCCATGCCAGCACCACCCATCCGAGGTGGCTTGCTCTCTGCAGGGGTGGAGAGCAGAACTTCATTGTGGAGTTGAAGAAAGCTGCCCTGGAAATCCCTCACTTGGAGGTTACATTTCCTCCTCAGACACCTGGGAAAGCAGCAAGTGGAAAACTCACTCTCCTCCTCCTTGGCCCAGGAGGCTGAGCCTGGACTCTCCCCCACCGCCTGCTGCTTTATCCACAGACACAACCACGCCCACCGTGTCGGGGCTGGCTTCAACCAGCTCCAGCAGTCCAGCCCACTCAGCACGGAGGAGAACAAACCTCCCCCCAAGGCTATGGAGGCCACAGGCTCCAGAGGTGCACAATCCCTGCAGCTGTGTCTGTGTGCAACAGCCCTGCTGCTCTGACCCCAGGAAGGGGAAACTCCTCTCCCCACCCAGAGCTTGAGGCCAGACCTCACACCCTGGTCTCTACCATTAACAGCACTTTGGCACAAAACAAATGCAGGTGGTATGAGGAAACCACGGGGAAATCCTTGCCCTCTCAGGAGCAAAGGGCCACTGGCTCCTCTTCATCTCAGAGCTCCAAAAACCCAACCTGCACCGCTAAATACCTTCCCCAAAATAAAGGGAGAACTTGTAACCACAATCCAGACTCGCTTCTGCTCCTACAACTCTGAAAACTGTTTCACTGAAGGTTGTCCCAGCTAAAACCACCTGCAGAGCCAGGCTCCTCTTGCCTCGGATGGAATCTCTTGTCTCCTCTCTCCCACAGGGTGATACAGAAACCTTACATATAAAATCCAAGTCCTGGGCTGCTGCTGACCAGGGAGTTTCCCTGGAAAACAGCCCCACAGACACTTACGATCTCTGCTCTGAAGGCTGCAGGGATGAGATCCTGATTGCACAGCTGGAGAGTTTGGGAAGTCTCCTGTATCGCTTGGATCTCGCCCAAGTTTATCTTATTCACACTTGCGTAGACAAGCGGCGTCTTTCCAGTGCACATGAAACGCATTTGCTGTTCCAGGGAGCAGGTAAGAGAGATTTAAAAAAAACAAACCCACACAACAGGGAAAGTTAAGAAAGCTTAAACAGCTCAATCGCACTCAAGTCATTTCTCTAGGGACAGATATGATACTCCAGTTAAAATGCTGGCCTGTTAGGCAAACTTTTGACATCTTCCCTTCCAAATTAAAAAAGATTAAAGTCTGGGAAACTTTCAGAAAAACTGTAAACTGTTGGCCCAAAGGCAAAAGCTTTGCAAGAAATTTGTAGTTAAAAACAGTCTGGCAGTTAAACAGCTGGTTATTCTGGTGGGGAGAAACCCTGCTCTTTAAGGGAAGCAGCCTGATAGTTACAAGCAAGTGTTTTGTTAAAAGTCAGGCTCCCCTGCACAGCCTGCACTGCCTGGCCTTCCTGCTGACTGGTTTACATGCACAACGGCAATGGCCCGGCTTGAGATGTTTGGTGCCACCCAGGGGATTTGACATCATCCTTTCCATCTGCTTGACTCTAAGTTTAAATCCCTGCAACCACTTTTCAAACATCAGCCTTCCTTTCTGACACAGAAAGCTGAAGGTTCCCAGAATCCTCCCTTTGTGTTCAGGGAGATGACATTTTAAAAGTGTTTCCACAGTTACCAGCATTTTCAATGGAAGACTAATTAAATAAAATGATCCTCGATTTCAGCTTAGATGAACCATATGCTGAGATTACCCCCTAGGAGGACTCCGCTCTTCCTCTTTTCCAGCATACACTGCTTATGCCACCACTGCCTTCTGTCCTTGTCCACACCAGCCATATATGACGAGTCCCTGCTTTCCCTGGAAGAATCCCTGTGCACTCCACCCCCCCAGGATGAACTGCACAAAGGCACACGTCTCCCCTCGCACTCACCAGTGGGGATGTCTCCTTCCCGAACACGGCGATATCCACCGGGATGGAAGGAGCACCCACTGCCTGGACTTCAACTGTAATGGGGATCTCCACCACATTGTGACCCTGGATAATCCCACACGGCTTGGGGCTGGAGTACCACAGAGCAGCGGCCTCTTGGTGTCTCTAGAGGGACGGAATCAAGCGCAACTTCAGAGGGACCTTTGCGGAAACTTTAAACTCCTTCACATCTACCACAATGGCAACTCACACACATTTTCTAAAAATCCCCAGGAAAAAGCTGAAAGGCACAAAAAAAGATGCAAGAATTGTTGGGGCTCAGCATCCTCTGGGGATCCAACAGCTGCTGCATCCACAGACACCCACTCCTGTGCTGGCAGCCTCCTTGCAGCAGCTTTTCACAACCTTCTAAGAGCTCTCACAAGAAAACACCCCAAACACTAGAATATAAACTGCTTCCTGAAGAGGTTCAAATGCTTCCTGAAGTTGATATTCAGGTAGGTTCCTATTTAACTGCTTTCTAAAGTTTACATTCAGGTAGAATCCTGTTCTCAGCACACCTTTAAGTCTGATTAGAAACCAGCAAGGTCTTATGAAAACCCCATTTGTCCCTAATAAACCCCTCAACAGTATTTGAGAGGAGGAGGGGGATGAGATGCCAAACCTGAGGGAGAACTCTGTAGCATCCTGGAAGGGGGCTCGGGTTCACAAGGATCAGCGTCTTCTGGCAAGGGACCTTTGCAGAGCACGGTCCACAGTCGAGGGTGGAGAAGAGCAAACGCAGCTCAGGAACGACACATCTGGGCAAAGAGATGACCCCGAGGGAATGAGAGATACTGAGAGAACAGAGAGCGTTCACCCCGCAGAGCATGGAATGGAGCATAAGACATTTGTCACTGTCCAACAGATGTTTAATACCCCTCCAGAGATAAATCACCTTTCACGTCTTTCCACTCAAACACGTCTTGTCAAGGAGGGGCAAACCCTGAGACTCAGCACTGCAGAGGCTGCCAAGTGCCCGGGCAGAGCACGGGCCTTGTCCCACAGCAGCCTCAGCCCCTCCTTTGCCCAAGGAGGCTTGCAAGGACTCCCCCAACAGGCCCAGCGAGCCGTGAGCTCTGGGGGAGCCTTCCTATTGAAGGTCAGTGCTCACCAAGGCTCAAGGAACACAAGACTCCAGTGTCTCAGGAAAAACAACTCCCTTCTCTCCCAGGGTGCTGTTGCCCTGCCAGAGAACTCAGCCAGTGTTGAGGGCACGAGCCACCCCCTATAGGGTGTGGGTGATCATCCTCCCAGTTCCTACAGCTCCCTTGCTGCTGCACCCCACAGGTCCCAGGTCTGTCCCCACTGGCACTTGCCTTACAAAACTGCAGCCCAGGCACTGACTGGACAGCTCTGCCTGGGAGAGGGAACGGCACCAGGGAACTGCATCCCTCTTGTCATTAAACTGACACCCAGGGCAGCACCACAGGAGGGAATTTGGCTGCAGCAACAACAACATCTGCATTAAGTCTGAGAACTGAGAATGTTAATGCTCAAAAGAGCCAGAGGGAAGCAGGGAAACCTGAGCCCACCTACCACATCAAGGACTACTTTCCTCTCCCACTCCTGCTGTGAGCCCCTTTCCCACTGCCATGTGCCCTCGTTAACTGAGCCAGACCCCAGCTCTCAGCAGGCTGCTCACTGCGTCCCAAACCAATGCTGCAGTGTGGTTGGAACCCAGCACAAGCCCACCTCTTGCAGGAAGAAGGACAGGAGGAGCTTGGGAATTTTTTACACCTCAAGCAGCAAAAGCCAGGCCAATAAATAATGTCATTCCTGTTCCCCAGAGAAAAAGGCCCAGAGCCATGCCTGGCTGTGAGCAGGGGTGCTTCTCACCACGGGCTGCTTTCCAAGCACTGCTCTTCTCCTACCTAGCTGGGCAGAACCAGCTTCTTAAGCAAGCCTTCTCCTGGAGCTGCAGCCAGCAAACCCCGAGCAAGGCACTGTGCTGGTGGTGGGTGCACGGGGAAGGACGAGCAGCTGCAAGGAGAGCACTGGTACCTGGCTTTGAGGCACAGAGCCAACACCTCCTTGCCAAAACCATCCACGTCCAGCACCATATCACAGTCGTACTGTCCCACGTCATTGGAACACAGCGTGACCTGGTGGAAGAGAAGAGCAGCAAATACTTCCCTTCTCCCAAAAGCTCATTACCCACGTGTGGTCTCCTCCGGTTCTTGTTTCGCAGTAAGGCAAGGGAGGATTTTGCCTTAATTCTTCTGCTGGCCCATGCCTAGAGCACAGTCTCTGGGAGTAACATAAGCCTTCTGGCAATACTGAATTTGTTAAACACACCTTGCAGCTGTCAGGGCAGAGGTGGCTAAATTAAAGCATTATACATAATCATGTATAATGAGACTAAAGCTCTACTCACTACTGCCTTCAAATTAGGGGCCCATTTTTTCATTTGACTACAATAACATAAATGCAAAGGAAATGTGTTGACTTGGACAGAATGAGTTCAGCTTTTCAGCAGGAAGCTGAGGGCAAGGTGTGCTCCTGCAGATGCTGGGCAGTTCATGGCTGCCGAGTTTTTTCTTTCCTCACTGGGGATCCCTGCAGTGACCTCAACTCATTCTGCTCCCCAGGAGAGGAGAAACGAGACTGGGAAGAAAAGCAAACTGCTTTATACAGTGGCATCTCTCTAACAGCCACCTTCTGTTCTCATCCTTCCTCTGCCTGTTTTCAGTCAAAGAAGTCACGCTCAAAACCAACACACGAATGACTTCTGTTGACCATGTGATCTCACCTTATGGTTTTGGAGACAAAATGGTGCTCCTTCAGGAACATTCCACGTAACCCAGCTCCCACACCACTGCAGATCCCTCCCTTGCACATGCTGAGAGCCGACAGCACTAAAGCCCTCCCACAGCCCAGTGAGGCTTCAGCCCCACCTACTGACCCATGTGTGGCCAGACTCCTCCCATACCCTGATCTCCTGGGATCCCTGGGAAGGGATGGTCCCTGTGCTGGGTGTTATGGTGAACTCCACTGGCTTCTCCTGACATGGAGCCAGTGTGCCTTTTTCCCAGGAGGGGTGAGCGTTGTCTTTCACTTGATCAGAGCTCCTAAGGCTGGGCTGTCCCTGGCCGTCCCCAGGGATGCGAAGGTGGAAGGTGATGGGCACCACGGAGGTGCTGATCAGGTGGCACGACAAGGTCTGAGGAAAGCCTAGGAAAATGACACAAATGGCCATGTAGGCACCAAGCACCTCGTGACTTCTGGTGTGAATATCCTGGTAGGATGAAACTATGCTCTGAGACTTGCTTCCCGTAACAGAAAGCCAGGGATACAGCCACACCTGGTGGGGATGTCCTGCAGAGCCAGGACACCAGCCCACAGCCTGCTCTGCAGTGGACAGGTGGCTTGGCTGGCCAGCTCTGTGGGGAGGAGACATCTCCCAGGACCTGCTTACCAAGCATCACTTGAACCCAGATGGGGAGGAAAACCAACTGCAGGCACAGCAGGGAGCTTCTCCGTGCCCATCAACAGGGACACTGCCCAGCTCCAGCAGTGACTCCAGCAGGGAGCCTCCACAGAGGCATCCTGGGTGCAGAATGATAATGGCCCTTCAGTCAATCCACGACTGATTTCACATTTAAACTGTAGATCATCTCAGTAGAAAGCCTTTTGTGAGCCTGAGATGGAGAACCAGAACCTGCATTTCAATGGTGACACTCTGGATGTTCAGCCAAAAGCTCTGTCAGCAGAGCTGGGCTTCTGCTGGGGAAGAAGAAGAAGAAGCCCACGGCTCTGAGGACACAGGTGCCTGAGACAGAGCTATTGCTGGGGCATCTGACCTGCTCAGGGATAACGAGGTGCCCTCACACCACTAATTAACATCCCACACTAAAGGTACGTGGCTTAAGCTCCCTTCTCCTGCAGTCCCATCCCCTGGGCCCTCCTGGGACGAGGACTTTTACAGTCGTTTTGCTGGCAAGGACTGGGAGATTGGAGCAGAAGAGACTACGAGGGACACCAGAAAATACTGACTTTCTATTCCTTTGGTCCTTTCGGATCTCACGATGGCAAAATGCCACCAGCAGCCCTGGAGTTAACACCCTGCAGGCTGCCATGGAAGGGCACGAGTGACAGATGCTCTTCTGTTCAAGTGCTCCGTTTTGGCAAGGCACAGATCCCTCCTGCTGCCTCCAAGCCCAGGGAACACTCACCAAAGGAGACGTCATTGAAGTCAAGGCCACCTGTGCTGAAATGCAGGCTCAGTCCGGTGACGTGGCCCCTGCGAGGACGAGGACAGAGGAGACAACGGCTTGGTTAAAGGGAACTGCAAAGCCTTTGGCCGTCCTTCCGGCTCAGGTGGGTCAAAGCTGGTGTCAGAGCCCCGTGGGCGTCGAACCAGCCCCGCACCCTGTGCTCAGCACGGCGTCCGTGGGCACAGGAGGCAGCCAACAGCTGCTGATGGGGCTCAGGGCACCACGGCAGGCAGGGCATGCCCCCGAGGTGCTGCTGGCCCCATGGAGGACCCTGTACACACACCCAGAGATGGCTCTGTGCCCTTGCCTTAGGAGAAAGACCGACTCACTACTTTTCTCTTGCAAAGTAATAACCTTTTTGTTATGTTTTATCCACTTCCCTGATGTTCCTGGTAAAATGGACTGCAGATTCCTTTTGTTTCTTTACTACCTTGATTCAGTGCCTCCCAACAGCAGCCCAGACACAGCCACCTCCAAAGCTCCAGAGCTCCCAGCATCAGCTTTCCTGCCTCCACCACATTACCCCACCAGCCCGTGGTTCAGACTAGCTGGGACAAGCCCTCGTGCTGCTGTGGTGCTGAGGAGAGAGCTTTGCCTCTCCTTCATCACCCCTTTTCCCCATTGCTGGGCGAGGATTATCTTTTGCAATGGCACCAGCCCATGGGAGGATGCCCAAGTCCTTGTGACAGTCCCTGCTGCTGCAGAGCTCCCCATCTCCCACCCCAGTCCCTTCCTGCTGTGGAAAGGAGGTCCCAGAGCACTCCCTGCACAGGAGCCGGGAGCACAGCCTGTGCCTGTGCCTGGGCACGAGGGATGATGTGAGGCTGCTGCTGCCCCTTTGGCACAGATCATTAACAGAGGATTTTAGAACCACTTCTTCTGGCTGCAGAGTCACCCAGGCTGGCCCATCTCCAAAGCCCTGGGGGCCTTGCTGGGCGCTCAGAGGGGACATCCCAGACCAGCAGCTGCCCAAAACTAATGCCTTCCCACTGCCTGCCACGGCCAAGGCGGAGGGAGGTCCCTGCAGGAAGGAGTCACTCCAGCTCCTGGGCACCTGCACTGGGCAGAAGGCATCCCCACACTGAGGGGATGCCAACATCAGAGCCAAGACTAAGACCTCGGGCAACACCTTTTTTCTCTGCTCCACCACCAAATGAGGCAGGTGAGAGATGATTACCCAGAGACAGCTACAGACGTGCCCACCAAGCTCCCAGAGCCCTCCTCACCTGATAGTCAAGGTCACAGGCTTAGGGCATTCAGCCACATTGAAATGGAATTCTTCCTTGAACTCCCCCAGGGTGGTGGAACTGAAGGAGATCTGGATAGGCTGGAGCCCACTGGGTGGAATGATGCCCTGCTGGGGCCGAAAGGTGAAGCAGGAGCCACGGGCTGTGGTTGGAGGGATGAGCTCAAAGGGAGCATCAATAGCTCCTTTGTTAACCAGCATTGCCTGCAGCAGCAAGAAAGCAAAATGGAAAGACATGAGCAAACTTCCTTTCTTACAGAAGGCTGAGTTGTTTCTAAGAAACGATTAACCCCTGGAAAGGCAGAAGATGCCATGTGCTGCTACGTGGCAGAAGCCAAAAAAGTACAACAGGACAAGTTCTGCCTTTGGGTTTTCATGCAAAGCAGCGATAACTTCACATAAGCAGAGTCACTCCTGGGTTATCCCAGGGACACGGAGCGGGTCACTCCTGGCCAGCATCGCCAAGTTCATTCAGACCTGGCCTGAGGAGCAACGTGGGGCAGTTGCAGCCACGTAATGAACCCCCACAGAGCTGCTGCTGCTGCTCCAGGGGTGCCCGGCCCTGCCAAGGGCAGCACACATTCAGCTTCCATGGCAGCCAACCGGTTTACTGCGTGCAGAAGACACCTCAGAACAGTGCTATCACCAGCTTCAGAAGCTCTCCCCAGCTCTGCTAGGGTAGATCATTTGGGTTCTTGTATTTTTCCTTTAATCTGATAGTTTCTTAGACCTTGCTCAGCCAGACATGTCAAGAAAGGATGAATGTGAGGTGCACAGCAGCTCCACCTATTCTAAAGAGTTGCTCTCTCCCATCTCTACACAGCCATGGGGAAACCCTGCCATTGCCATGGACTTATCCATCTGCTTTGGAATTCTTTCCCCAGTTGTTAGCCTGGCAAAACCTGTCAGAACAGTTGAGGCAGAAGCAGAGGGATGTCCCTCATTTTGTAGCTTTGCAGCTGCTCTTGCAAATATTCCCATATTCAACCTCTGCCTTGAAACTTGAAAACTACTCTCCTCTCGTGTGTTACCTGTGTTACAAATTGCACTTGGGGATCCCATGCTGAGCTGAGGTTTACCTGCAGCGTAGCTGCTTAGGACAGCACTAACAGTATCATCTACTCATTCACCTTTTCTCATCTAATGAAATTACTATATTGATAGTGAGAAACACTAAAGTATCAGCATCAAAAAAGAAGAGAGAGCACAATCTTTTAGTAAGAAAACAACTCCGTGTGTCCTTTCCTGCCATGGCAAAGCTTTTGGAAGTGTCTGGCATGATGCAGTGCCTCATTTTCCACCTTTTTCAGTTGCTCTCTCTTGCAGTGGACTCAAGCTCAAACGCAGCCAGTTTGTTCCAGCTGCTCTTGAACAGCCCGAGCACAAAGGTGCCTTGAGTCTGAGGCTGGAACAGAAGCCTCTGAACACTTCAGCTTTTTGACCCAGTGTTGCTTTCATGTGTTGAGGGGTTGTTTTGCAGAAAGCATCCCAGCTGATCTCCAAGGGCGGTTGTCAAAAAGCAGGAATTGGGCCTTCAGACAACACCTTTCAGGCCCCGGAAAAGGATCCAGATTCTGTGAAACCCCCCAGATTTGACTAGTATGACAAATATTCCCTGCTCACAACTGCCCAAGTTGCCAGAAATTCCACAGGTCCACCAGGCTCCCCTCTGCCCCAGGAGCCATCAGGATCCACCCCAGCCCCTGCTGCTCACCTCGTAGCTGTAGGCTTCTCCAACCAAAACTTTCCCCATGTCCAGTTCCTCAGAGCTGAGTTGGAGGCAGGGCTCGAGGCCTTCCCCTGTGAGGTGCAGGGGCAGCCTGGTCTCACGGCCTGGGGAGAGATTTCCATTTCAGTAGAGTAATTCTTACTCTCTTATCCTGCTTTTTCCAGGCTGCCTCAGTGCTAGTCCCTGACTCTGAGATGGGTGAGACCAGCTCCTTCCAATTTCTAACCCACCCCTCGGGCTTGTTTCCCGTTTAGCCACCAGTTTGCACCCTGAAAAAGCGATGCCAAGTTTAAAACATGATTTCTGCAGTGATAGGACATTTAGGTTAGATATACAAAAGAAATTCTTCCCTGGGAGGGTGGTGAGAGCCTAGCACAGGTTGCCCAGGGAGGTTGTGGCTGCCCTGTCCCTGGCAGTGTTCAAGGTCAGGTTGGACGGGGCTCTGAGCAACCTGGGCTAGTGGAAGGTGTCCCTGCCCATGGCAGGGGGGTTGGGGATTAGGTGATCTTTAAGAGCCATTCCAACCCCTTATCATTCTATGATTCTGTGATTTCCTTCTCACACACTTGGAGGAGCTTTGAAACCCATTCAGTGAAGGGACAAAGCTTGCAAAGAGTTGGACATTGCTGCCTGGCTTCCAACTAAATTGGGGGGCAGTGGCCCAACAGCACAGGGCTTTGTTGCCAAAGCCTTCAGCTTCTGCTGCTTTCTGACACTCAGCATCTTGTTGACAGAATGTCCCCGTGCTTCGGTGACTGGCTTGGAACACGATTCTCATCTGACCATGTCAACAAACAGAGATGCACAGTTTCACACATCACAAGGAATGCCTTGGGAGCAACTTTTTAAATCCATGCTTTCCTTCCACAGCTCTAACGACAGCAGTTGGTGGGCAAGAAGAGAGTTTGTTAGCGTGAGCCCTGAGTAATTACTGTAGATGGCATTTGTTGAGTTATCCCTGCACAATTACTGTCTAAATAAAAAGCTGTTTCATGACATTTGTATCTATCAGCTTGGAGCAGGAAGGAAGGCAACAGGGTGGCTGGGTCAGGGGATTGCAGCACCCTCCAGAACAGGAGCCTGGCTGCTGGAGGACCATGGGCCTCCCACCTCTTTCTCGTAGATGGGCAAACCCAGAGTATTCCCTGGATGGAAACCTGGCAGCCATCTCCCACTTTAAGGTGAAAAACACTAAGCAGCACCATGCAGAGACAGAGAGGAAGGACAGGGGAACCTGAACCACGCTGTGCTCTGTGAGTGTTCCCTCCCCTGTGCGGGCACAGCAAAGCCACCACCTCGGGGTGGGGGGTAATGATAACTGCTCCCAGAAAAGGACTTGACAGAACTCCTGGAAGCTGAGCACAGCAAGCCCAGTGGCCACCACCTGGACACACTTCAGCCTGAGAGCCAGAAGGTGACAATTCCCACACAGGGAGAGAAGCAGGTGCTGGCCAGGGGTGGTCCTTCTGCAGACAGCCTGGGCTCAGCAGGGCTCAGCCACCTCTGGTCTGCTGTTGTCTGGGCAGTGGGAGGTGATCCGGGCTCAGGGAGCACATTTCTACCTCAGCTCCTACTGCCTGATGATGGATCCATGGAATGAGGAGCCATCCTGGAGGTCAGTGCTCTAGAGGGGCTTAGTGCCTGTGCCCTAAAGCTGTTCTGCTGTGTAGCTCTTTGGCCTTTGAGGAAATACTGGCAAACCCGTGGCATGAGAGCTTATCCATGCACTGCTTGGATTGTTCTGGGAACAGTGTCCTGAGCCCTGGCCTTGCATGGGAGACCACCAGGAAGCTGCAGGGACAGTGGACATGAGCCAGCACTGCCCTGATGACCTTGGACCCTTCCCAGCACTTCCACGGGAGCTCAGTGGGCTGGAAGAGTATTTGCACCTCCCCCTCACTGTGTGTGGGTAAGAGAAAGAGGAGAAGGAGCCGTACCTGAGATGGAACAGTAGGCCACTTTTCTGTAGACTTGGGCTTCTCGGGGTTTAAAGAACACCTTGATTTCAGCTGAACAATGTGGCCCAACCTCTCCCTCCTAAAGCAGAAAGAGACAGCAAACCATTTACCTTCCAGTATCACATTTCTTCTTTTCAATCTGTAAGCCTTTACTTAGAGCAAGGAGTGAACAACACTCCCAAACCAGCTCAACACAACCGCAGGATGCTCTTAATGCTCAGCTGATCAGCCCCCACGCTACAATATTCCTACTGCTCTGACACAAGCGCTTGGTCACATCGTGCTGCTGTCAGCTACAGTGGTGTGAAACTGCTCTTGTGCTGACACTGGTGGCTCTTGGCCTTAGATGGGCTATAGGAGTCACCAAGAAGAGAACATGATCCCCTTCCTTGGAAAGAAAAAACTTAGTTTCACTTTTTTTAAAAGAAAGCAGAGGCTGGGATTATTGTAGGGTTTACTCCAAGACGAGGAAGGATTTTGCACTGCGCAGACAGCAGGGATTCCTCATCTCACGCTGTGCCAATACTCATAATCAGGGCTCTGGTTGATGGAAGGACATGGGGGTTTGCTTGCAGAAACAGAAAAAGATTTTCTGTCCCTGTGTGCAATAGAACTCAAAAAGTCCATTTCCAAGTCTTGTGTCCAGGCTCCCAGATGACACTGGAAGGGAGACTCAGACATGCTGTAAGTCCTGGTTCCAGGGAGGGCTTGGCATTTCCATGACCTTGGGCTGAATTTGGCCTCCTTTTCGCTTCAGGTCAGTCTGTGAACTGACAGTGCTCCAACACCCTCTGGGAAGCCCCACACATCACGTGTAAGCTGTGCCCCTTCCTACAGTAACCGACCCCTCTGGACACTGCAAGGACACGCACCAAGCTCCCTTGACGTCGAGCCCTTGCAGCAGAGCTCAGCTTTAGGCAGGTTCCTGCTGCCTGCCAGGAGCCCACAGGGTAGCAATGCTTTTTGCAACATGCTCTCCAGCCTGGCCAGAAACCCCATGTCTTCTCTCAGGGCACATCGAGACAGCTGAGGTGGGGATCTGCCGAGTGACCTCATTCAGGGAGGGGGTGGAGGAGGAGGAGGTTCTCAGCTATTACTTACCAAGGGCTCAATGGTGAAAACATCATCTGAGAAGAGCATGGGGTCTGCTTCAATCTTTGCTGTCTCCTTCTCCAACTCGCGGTCGTAAAGGTCCAGCTCCTCATAGCGCTTCATCACAAGAGCCTTTGCTATCTCCTGGGGTGGCCGAGACAGATTGTGACACAGCCTGCAGCCACAGGGAGAAACAAAGGCAGCAGGTCATTTAATAAGCCGCTGATTTGCAGAGCTGAGTGTAAGTGCAGAAGCAGCAAAGCGCTCGGGGAGGAGCAGCAGCAGCTCCCCAGCAAGGGGCTGAGCTCAAGCCACGGGCTCCCAAAGGGCTCAGAGGATCACTCGTCGTTCACTCGCAGGGCAGGTGCTTTTACTCCACACTTACAAGCTCAGGAGAGGTTTTAAAAGCCAGCAGCCCTCAAGAGAACCTCCTGGCTCAGAGCCACTGCCAAAACTGAGGGAGAACCCACCAGTGACCTCAACTGACTCTTCCTACCACAGAGCTGCTTGGGGGAGACAGATAAAGATCAAGGAGCCCCCCCCACTGCCTGCAGGGCTTCCCTGGCAAGGGGAGAAGAAGCTGGCTCTCAGCTGCAGGTTACCAGCATCACTCTTGGCTTCTTCCCTTCTGGACCTGCAGGGATAAGCTAACCCTGTGTGCCCTGTTCCCTACACTGTCTTCCACCAGAGCATCCCAGAGCACTTTCAAAGCCAACTGATGAATTCAGGCATGGCACCTCTTCAGTGACATTAAAGGTTTTGTAGGCATGAAAACAGAGGCCCTGAGAGGGGGACATCTAGCCTTGAACCACCTTCTTGTTTTCCTCCTTTTGGCCTTCTCTGCAGACCTTTGGCACAGTTAATTGCTCCGTTACTTGGTAGCTGCAGCAGAAATCATTCCAGTGTTTTAAGATCACAACCAAGAGATGAGAAAGGAACAGCTGCTTCCCAGCTGGCAGATCACTGTTCCCCCCTCAGACTCCAGTCCCCTGGCCGTGAAGAACCTGCAGGTGGCAACTGGGGGGACAAGTAGAAGGTTCCATAGGGAGCAAATTGAGGCAGTGGAGTATAAACAGGACAGCACCCTCACCCAGCCAAATTCAAACACAGTTATAAAGGAAGTACAGTCATGGATATTACCAGCTGCACACAGACAGAGCCTTGGACAAACACTGTCACCGGCACCAAAACTACTGGCTATGGCTGGCTCCCTGCCCCAAAAATATTGGCTATGGCTGGCTCCCTGCCCCAAAAATACTGGCTATGGCTGGCTCCCTGCCCCAAAAATACTGGCTATGGCTGGCCCCCTGCCCCAAAAATACTGGCTATGGCTGGCTCCCTGCCCCAAAAATACTGGCTATGGCTGGCTCCTTGTGCACCACATTCGGAAATGTTTCTCCAGGGCTGACCTGCAGTGCTGGGCATGAGGAGGGCATCCAGCCACTGAGGTGGCAACCCTCTGCTCAACCTCCATCAACAGACAGTAATTTCCCCATGACGTGCCAGAAGGCCCTGATACTCTGCACCCCCACCTTCCACTGCCTTGTGTTATATAACAAGGGAATACCTGCCCGAGTGCAAGAAGCGGGGTCACAAATAGGACGACTGATTTAGGGGGCACTCGCCTCGGAGGACCCCCAGAGTGGACCCCTGACAACCACTGAACCAAGACCTGAGTATGTGGAATGGCAAAACCACTGCCACTCTCGCCTCCCATGCTGATGAGGGACTGTACAGAAGTAACTCGCATAAATGGCCAGGAGACAGAGGAGCTAACTGAAAAAATAAACCTTTACTCTAATAAAAGGGAGAGTTCACTGAACAGACCTCAGGGAGGTCTCTCAACTCAGTGGAGGTTGCAGCTTCTTTTATCTCCTTTGCCCGGAGCACAGGTCCCTCCCCATTTCTCCATTGGCTGGGATACTCTGGAGTTACAGGCTGCCCAGCAGGCCTACTGTGTGTCCCCCATTATGTGCTGATTCGGTGGCTCTGGAGGTCACTGACATTGTTCAAGGTGGAGGCCACAGCACTTCAAAAGGGAGGACAGGGCCACATGATCCTCCCGTGCTGCTGGTTGGTCCCCCTGTCTCTGGGCAAACTGCCCCTCTCCGGAGCTGAGAACTGAACAACTTTGTCGCTTCTTACTGCGAGCTGTGACTGCCCTGCAAACTCTGCAGGAACACCTACTTGTTCCTAACACCCTAAAGCACTCAAAAGCACAAGCACCCCCTGAGGCCATAGGTTAGTTTTACCCTTGGGCAGTGCATGTCACTGCATCTTTCAGACCAACCTGATCTTCTGTGGATACTCCTCTGCCTCAGTAGCAAAAGCCTTCCACTGGAATCGGGCTGTGATGTTACTTCTGTTGTGGATGGCCGTGGTTCTGTGGCTTGACAAGTTCCAGAGAGTACTTGTCCAGCCCGATGTTGAAGTCCTTAGCTTTTCCAAGAAGTCTGGTGTGGGTATCTTCACCTGGAACAAAGCAAAGAGGAGTCTTTGCTCAGCTCCCTTGCTGATGGAATTACAAGGAGCAGAGCAAACCACAGGTAACAGAAGAAAGTGTCCAGCTTTTAGCTGGATAAGTAATTCCACGGATCAGTACATTTATCAAATCCCAACAGCTCCGTGGGTACAGTGTGAGGATGTCCTGGACACCACCTTAAGCACCTGATTTCTGGGTGGGTTTGTAGAGATTTGTCCCCAGGTGACAGTATTTACAGTGAGATTTGTCAGGTGTGCTCAGGTGACCCACTCAGATCCCAGGCAATTCTGCATCAAATTCATTCGGGTGACTCTAAGGAGCCCCACTCAGTCACAGCCCAGGGGCTCCTGAAGGCACCCCACGGGGCTCCTGCCTCTCCCAGTCCCGCTCCCTGTCCAAACCCATGGCCACATCAGTCTAGAAATATTTGATATCATTCTGATCTCAAACACCAAGCTGAAGCATTTGAACTGAAAGAAAGAAGGGCAGAGAGACAGACTAAAAGTACAGAGCAGCTTTTACACGAAGACTGAATGGGGTTCCTCAACCCAGAAATCAAATGGGAGACAGGTGGGAGAGGTTTGGAGAGCATGAATGGCCTGGGAAATGGGAATAAGGGACAATTTGTCACGGTTTGTCATCCAACAGGAACCCGAGGGCCTGAAAATGTTCTTAGACAGAAATGACATGTATGTGTAAAGGACAACATAGAAAAGGGGTCTGTGGCAAGACAACAGAGAAGCAGCTTAGGGGACAGAGGTGAGCAAGAGACACATGGCGTTGGAGAGAGTTGGATGGAAAGCTCACATGTCACAGACAGCACTGTCCAGGAACACAACTTCAGCCCTGCACATCCACACTGCAGTGGAGAATCAAGGTTCCTCCTTCCTCCACTCAGCAACTCCCAGCAAAACAGGATTCCAAAAATCTCATCCCTGTTTGAGGGCTTTATCCACTTTATCAACCCCCTAAACACTAACTAGTTTGCACTTTTCGTTGCGGTGAAGCTGGGACGGGGCGGTGCTGCTGGAGGGGGAATTCAGGTGGCTGGGACAGTGGGGAGTGCTGGTAGAGGACTGGGGTGGGGGTGCAGGATGGAGGACACCATGCTGGCACCAGGGTCCCCCCAGGGATGGACCAGCACACAGCAACACAGCACATCCAGGACAGGGGCAGACTCAGCCTTGGCCCCTTCTCTGCTCACTTCTGAGCACTGAAACACACGGAGGCTTTGAAAGGAACAGTTCTACAAGTAGTTTGCAGAGCAAGTCTAACGTTATTCTGCTTAGAAAGGGCTCTGCTGTTGGGAAGGACGCGGGGTGAGTGCCCCGTGCAGTGCCCAGCACTCACCTCTGTCGCAGTGCACTGCCAGGGATGTGCAATGGTGCCCGGTCTGCAGCGGGTGATATTCCACTGTCACTTGCTTGGCTTCACCAACATCGAGGGTTCCCGTGGCTGGGCTGGCAGTGAAAGGGCTGCAAGACCAAGAGAGACATCAGGACTCTTGGGGGAGGTTTGGGGACGATACTTGCAGTCTAGTTCACTTCAGCTGACTTGTGCAAGGGAGGAGCAAAGCAACCACAGTCAGCAGAAGACAGACAGAACACACAGCATCAGAAACAGCTACTGACTCTCTTTGGAGGAGATGCAGCCCTCAGAAAATCCTGTTGGATGAAATGAACTCATCTCCCCCATACTCTGCATGGAGGCTCAAGGGTCCGACTGCCAGCAATCCCAGCAGAGAATGGTTTGGGAAGAGCACAGAGAGGGTTAAGAGCTATTTGCATGCACAACTTGACACTGACTGCCTCAGGAATCTCTTTTCCAGTCCCTTCTAAACCTCATTCAAGAGATACAAATGGCATCTCACCTGTCCTGTGAGATTACAGCCTAGGAATCAAGAGGGAGAATAAAGTCTTCCTTGAAGACCAGAGAATAATGAGTTTAATTTGCAGTGTGGTTGTTTGGGGTTGTTTTTCCCCTTGTAAACATCCTGGTTTAGCCTAAGAAAGGGCACCTTTTATCACATTTCAATGAAAGCTGCTGGAAGAAAAGGAACAATGAAAACTCTGAAGGAGTGCAACTGCAAATTGGAGCAATACAGTGACCTGGACACAATACCCAAAAGGAGGGTCCTGTTTACAGCCTGAAGGATTCAATCCCAGCTAAATGAAGTGCCATTAAGAGCAGCACATCAAGGGAGCTGAACAGGAGGTTTCTGTGTATTCCCCAGCCATGCAGTCTGGGATTCTGGAGTGTCATCCAGGCTGGTAACTGTTTGCTTGGCCCACCAGAGAAACAAGGGAAATCATTAGGCAAATGTGTTGGTGCAGCTTGGATTTAACAGGAGCAATTTGGCTTTGTCACCAGGTAAACAGCTCTTGCCTGACAGACACAAAAATCAGTGCTTTAGTGCTTTGGGATAGCTCAGGTGAGAGGTGCTTCTGCCCAGTGGGTTTATTGGCTGACAGTGGGAGGCAGCCATTTCAGAAGGTGGTGGTGCTCAGGAGGGTGCAGACCAACCACTAACGTGTTCCAGCAGTCCCCAGGAAATCTGGGAGAGACAAAGCTCAGGGCTTGCATCCTGCTTAAAACACTAGAAGCAACAGCAGACCCCACACGTCCTGCCCCTTTCCAGCTGTGGCTGCAGTGCAGCAGCTCGGATGCTCTGGTTCCTTTGGGATACTCTTTCCCAACTCTGCCATCACCCAAAGGTGTTTTGCACTAAGACAGATGAGCTGCTTTACCTCTCAGTGCTGAGGCTGTAACAGGCTTCCAGGTTCCCGATGTTGTGAACCAGCAGAGTCTTCTGGGTGCTGTGGTTGACTGGACACGACGAGAAGTCCAGCTGGGCAGGGAAGTCCAAGACTGGGCGGGCACCAATGGCTCGGATTGGCACAGAGACCTTTTCCCTTTCACTGCTGCAGACAAGCTGGTGGAAATGATCCTGCAGGAAAAGAGACTGGCACAGCATTGAGGGCATTGAGTGCCATCCTCATGGCAGAAGAAAAAGGGCTGTTTTCTATGACCCTTTGTGGGCATGAATTGACCTCTCCCACCCCCAAAATGACCACTAATTCATACTAATAAAGGCTGGAGAACAGAGCATGTGAAAAAGCATCAGTTTTGCTCCATTCCAATGGGAAAGAATAAAGCTCTCTGGATCATCTTTTTGTTCCTCTGGTATTTTCCATATTTAAATCCCTTCCACTGAACCTAGAGATGGCTAAACCTCAACACCCCTCCCTGTCATTTCCCTGCTGTTCCATCTGCCTCTTCCCCCGTGAACGTTCAAGAACAGGCACGGAGGGAAAGCACAGCCCTCTAGGCCCAGCTGCAGGGCCTGGCAGCACCACGCTGTGCCAAGGTGTGACCAGCTCCAGGCTGCCTGCCCCCAGCCCAGAGCCGACCTCACAGCACGGGCTGGGCTATAACCAGTGTGCAACAAACGCCCTGGCTTTAGAGAGAACGTTCCTCCCAACTCACCTTGCTCCCCTCAGGGGTGAAAAGGATGTTTATAGTGCAAAATGAGCCCGGTGGGATCTGATGGCACACACCATCGGGGCCGACCAACTTGAAATAAGGTGAGCTGTCCATGGTGACCCTCACCAGCCGAGTAACCTGCAGGAAAGACACAAAATGGTGATTTTGCCACTTGTGCAAACAGGAGGAGACCTGGGTGTGCCCTGGTGACAGCCTTCCTTGACCACTTTCCCAAAGGACTTTTAGCTCTGGAGGTACAAGCACAGGCTACACAAGGGTGAACTTGGATCCCTCTGCCTGGGCAAAGCAGCTCGGCCAGAGGCAGTAGGGCAGTGCCTGCTGGGAAGGAAGGTCAGGCACCAGCAGTATGGAGATAGAACACCTGAACCAAGTCACCCTCATTTCAACAAGCCCAGAGAATCTGCCTGCTTCTGCCTGCACACAGCCACGCAGCCCTGTTCCAGAGGGAGAATGTGCTACCTGAAGGCAAACCAGCACATTGTCATGGGGGAAGGAAGAAATGCCCTTCTAACAGACTGAGGTGGAGTGGGGAAGCCCAGCTGTGGGGAGACAGTCCTATGGGCACACCAGCAGAGGAGACCAGACCCTTGGCCTTCCTGGGAAACTGAAGAGAAAAGGAGGAACACAGCGAGACAAAGAGACAAGCCCCGACACAATGAGATGGCAAAGAGAATTGAAATGGGCTGTAAAGAAGCAAGGGAGAAGCACAAGACACTGCCAGGAAAGGCTGGTGCAGAAGATGGGAGCAGTCAGCTTGCCAGAGTGAGGGAAAGCCAGACGGCCCTGCAGGCTGGGCCTGTCAACTCTGGGCTTGAAAGGTTATTTTCTGCCTGGAGAAACATGAGCAGCACCGACTGACAGTGTGGTTTCATTATTAAAAGCCAGACTCAGCTCTCCAGGGGCTCTTGCTGCCTGGTGACTGTGGCCAGGCAGCTGCCAGTGCAGGCAAGCCAGACTGCTGGGCATTCCTGCAGCCACCCTGCTGCCAGTTTCTGCCCTCAGGGGAACACAGGCACAGGGACAGCAAACAGGCATTTGCTAGCACAGGGGTATCAACCCCTGAGCACCAAATCCCATCTCACAACCTCTAAACCAGGTGATTTGGACTCCCTGCTGTCTATTCCCACCAGCTTGCTCTTGGCACAAGAGTCATTTGAGAAATGGTTTCCTTGACTGAAATTCAAAAGGTCTCAGTTTTCCACTTTACAGGGCAACACAATTGCTGACATTTTTCAACTTCTTCCTTCTCAGCTTTCGTGGGCAATTGCAAAACAATCACACTTTGTTCAAGTGAAGGTGGAAACCCTCAAGAGCACATTGCTCTGGATGTCAAGTCTCTGAAAAACGCATCAACTGAACACTAAAACCAAACCTGACACCCAAGAAACGTTTTTAAAAGCTTTCCACGTAACACACAAACTCCTCCGTTTCCTTATCCTGTAACTCATAGTTAAGTAACTACCTTTGCTTCCCGTAGTGCCCCCCCTGTGCCCGGGGCCGCACCGGGGACCCAAACCCCGCCGCTGCCCCCTCGGTGCTGCATCGGGGCCGGGCCGTGCGGCCCCCGCGGGTGCTGCAGGGCCGGGACGGCAGCGCCGCAGCCGCCGAGGGGCACCGGGGCTCCCCCGGTCCCGCCGCTCCCCCTCACCCCCCACGGGCAGGACACGGCCGGGGGTCCCCGAGAGTTCCCGCGGGTCCCCTCAGCGAGCGGCGAGGGCTGGGAGGGGGGGCCGGCAGAGGCAGCGCCCCCTTCCCCTCCCGGCTCCGAGGACATTTTGGTTTCCCTCCCAAGGACAAAGGACAAGGAGGAGCGCGGCACTTACCTGGCGAACAGCAGCCCGCTGGCCGGCACCGGGGGCCCCGAGGACGGGGCGCTGCTCCGATGCTCGCCCTTCCCGCGGCCAAGGGCGGCCCCGCGCCCGCCCGGCGAGGGAGCGGCGCGGGCAGCGCTCCGCAGCCCCGGCGCCATTCGCGCCCGCCCGTCCCAGCCCCTCTCGGCAGCCCCGCTCGCCCCCAGAGTGCCGGGCCCGACTCGGCCCTCGAGCGCTGCACCCGGGGCGCCGGCCGGGTGTCCCCCGAGCGAGCGGCGGGCAGCGCGCCCGGGAGCCGTGCGGGAGCTGCCGCTGCTCCCCGGCCATCTTGTGCCGTGCGTGTGAGGGAGCCGCCGCCATCTCGGCTCCTCCCTCCCCGCCCCCCGCACAACATGGCCGCCCGCTCGCTCCTCCCGTTGGCCTCGGAAACGGGATGAATTCCCTCCATCGAACAGGATGAATCGCAGCTACTCCAGAAGGAAAAGAAAAACAGCCCAGGCCTTCAAAGCCACAAGTATAGAACGGAGATTTTTATTTCAAGCAACTTTCAAGCCTGTTTCCATAACGATCTGCATTCTTGTCTCCTGTGTGCAGGGAGCACTGTAGGGCATTTCTCTATTGCTATATAAGTGTTGACAAAATGATGCATTATTCAGCAAATTGCCACATGCAGGGAAGAGAAACTGTACCTTTTCTTCTGAAATCTTACAAACGTGTATTTTTTTAATTTTTATAGACAGTCTGACAAAGCCCTGAATCCCCCCGTTGTAATGCACCATCTATATAAAAGACCCCTTATATTACTAACTCAGAACAAACTTCTTCATATTTGTCAATACTCGTTAGATATGGGGTCCAATCAATTTTTGCTGTAGTGATTCACCCCACGCTTGGATTAGAATGTCACCTGAACAGAAATAGCTCCTGAGTCAGGCTCATGTTTCCTATGAGCTTTTCTATTTTCTGCCTGCAGTCAATTCACTACAAACTGGCTCCTGACAGAGCTTTACCCAGCTGGGAGAGCTCATCAGCCCAGGGACTAGAGCAGCTCTGGACATGCTGGCCTCCTAAACTCCAGAATCAGCAGCTTTATGTTGCAGGAAAGAGATTTACATGCTGAAACAAATACTCTCTCTCTCTGACCAAGCCATTAACAGTGACAATCTTGTCTCAGCTTAAAACCATTCACAGCTCACTTTTTTTTTAATATTTAGTCACAGATTAGTGTTAGAGGGTGAGCTGGGAGAAAACGTGAGCAGTCCAAGAAAACAGTGTTTAATAATAATAATGCCTCTAAAAAGAAGCTATCACCTCTCTCTACAAATGTGTCTTGGATTAAGGTCTAGAAACATTGAATTTAATGACAAAAGCTGAGATTTTGATCTCTCCTTGTTACTCCAGACACATGGATCTTAAGTTACACACCTGTGCCTTTAATTCAGCACTGAGTAATTACATTTAGGTTGGTGGAATCACTCCAGGTTTTTCTTGGTGTGCCTAAACTGAATGTTGTCCCAAGGATTTGGAAGCATATGAAGTGAATTTAGGAATGAACATGTATGTCAGTAGTTGCAAAATGGAACTGAAACGAACTGTCCCAGTCTGTAGAAGGAAAGCAGAGGTCTAAATTTCAAGAGTAAAAGCAAGCACGTAGCTTTGCACATGTAGGTATAATTGCATCAGCATTCCCTGTATTTTCCTCAACACTTCTTCTTCTTTCCTATTTTTAATAATAATGGCAAAAGGAATAATATAAATTTAGGTTCTTGGGTACTTTACCTTTTACTCATCTCCTTCAGGAAAACTTTAAAACCTTTCCATAAAACAGAATATTGGCTATGAAGAGACCAAATGTGAGACTCAAGTGGAAGGAAATAGGTCAAAATAAAATGCATTTAACGGCGAAACTGTCTCAAATTTTCTTGTAATGTGCCACATGCTACTGGGACTGCACAGTGCATTTGAATACTCTGACGTAGTGTGGGAGACAAAGGAAACCAGAGAACACTTTGGGGTGCAAAAATGCATGGGAGACATAAGTTTCTGTGTGTAGGAGCAGTCAAATGCTTGAATAATTCCGAATCAGAACATGCACAGAAATGAAACACTGTAACTTTAATAAATGGCTTTTTTTTTTTTCTTAAACTCCAGTTATTAGGATATTGTGCTCCAGGCAGCACATCAGGTGCTGATAATGAACATTCAGAGACAGGACTTTTGCTGCACGAATGAAAAGTGTTCTGCTCAAAAGATTAATAAAGGACTATCTTCTTGTGTATACATATATATACACACACTGAACAGAATGAAAATTGGAACCAAAAATGAACCTGAAGTCGACTCAGCTCTCGGGGCTTTCAGAGCAGCTTTCCCCACTGCAAGTCTGTTCTTACCCCGGTGCCCCCGCTGAGGGGCTGCAGCCAGACAGGCCCCAATGCCCTGCGTGTGGGGCACAGGCAGGAGGAGCTGCAGCCCCAAGTCTCTCTTCATTCCACTTGCAGGCAATAACAGCCCAGGCCTGCTGAGACAGTTCCCAGGTTTTGGTGCTGTGATGGGTTGGGAGAGAAGGCCAAGGAGACCCAGGAGAGAAAGAGCAGGAGAGAGGTGTCCTCAGCGGGAAGGAGCTTCTGGGACCTGTGGAGCTGCTCTAGGGGATGAACAAACTGGGTGAACTTTTGTGGGTGAGGGTGAGAGGAGAGAGTGGTTTGGGTGACATTGTGGAGTGAGACAAAGAGCCCATTCCAGTTGGCTTTGATAACCCTGGAATTCACTGGAAAGGCAGCACGAGAGGATGGAAAGAGCCCCAGAGGTTTGTACAGGGTCTTGGTGAAGACAGCCCTTGGGCCACAGGCTTTTAGAGCACAGCTGGCAGGCTGGTGGACAACAGGGAGGCTCATCTGCATCTGCTTCTGTCCAAGGGGAACCAAGAGGTTCCCATAGTAACTGACTGTAGTGATGGGAATGTACAATGGTTGCCATGGTAACTGACCACAGCAATGGGACTGTACGATGGTTGCCATGGTAACTGACTGTAGAAACGGGAATGTATGATGGTTGCCATGGTAAACAGCTGTACCAGTGAGTGGTATGATGGTTGCCATGGTAACTGACCATTGAAACGGGAATGTATGATGGTTGCCATGGTAAGTGGCTGTAGCACCGTGACTGTATGACTGTTACCATAGTAACAGACCATAGCAATGGGAATGTATGATGGTTGCCATAGTAAGCAATGTAGCAATGGGAGTGTATGGTGATGGTTGCCATGGTAACTGACCAGAGCAATCAGAATGTATGACAGTTTCCATAGTAACCGACTGTAGCGATAGGAATGTATGATGGTTGCTATGGGAACTGACCGTTGCAATGGGAATGTGTGATGGTTGCTATGGTAACCTCCCATAGCAATGGGAATGTATGATGGTTGTCATGGTAACTGACTGTAGAAATGGGAATGTATGGTGCTTGCCATGGTAACCGACTGCACCAGTGGGAGGTAGATGATTGCCATGGTAACCGACCATAGCAGTGGGATGGTTGCCATGGTAGCTAACCGTAGCAATTTGAATCTATGCTGGTTGCCGTAGTAACTGACCGTAGAAACCGGAATGTAAGGTGGTTGCCATAGTAACCGACTGTACCAGTGGGAAGTATGCTTGTTGCCATGGTAACCGACCGTTGCAACACAACTGTATGATGTTTGCCATGGTGACTGACCGTAGCAACAGGAATGTATGATGGTTGCCATGGTAACCAACCATAGCAATAAGAATGTATTATGGTTTCCATGGTAACCGACAATAGCAATGGAAATGTATGGTGGTTGCCATGGTAACCGGCTGTACCAGTGGGAAGTATGGTGGTTACCATGGTAACTGACCGTAGCAATGGAAATGTATGCTTGTTGCCATGGTAATTGACCATGGCAATGAGAATGTATTCTGGTTGCCATGGTAACTGACCATAGTGATGCCAATGTCTGGTAGTTACCATGGTAACGACCACAACAATGCGAATGTGTAATGGTTGTCATGGTAACCGACCACAGCAATGGCAATGGCTGATGGTTGCCATGGTAACCGACAATAGCAACGGGAATGTATGCTTTTTCCCATGGTAACTGAGCATAGGAATGGGAATGTGTGATGGTTGCCATGGTAACTGACCGTAGCAACGAGAATGTGTGATGGTTGCCATGGTAACGTAGTGTAGCAATAAGAATGAATGATGGTTGCCAAGGGAACTGACCGTAGCAATGAAAATGTGTAATGGTTGCCATGGTAACTGACCGTAGGAATGGGAATGTATGCTGGTTGCCATGGTAACTGAAAGGAGCAACGCAACTGAATAATGGTTTCCATGGTAACCGAATGTACCAGTGTGAATTATGATGGTTGCTGTGGTAACTGACCTTAGAAAGGGAATGTATGATGTTTGCCATGGTAACTGACTGTAGCAATGGGAATTTAGGATGGCTGCCCTGGTAGCTGTGATTTCCTCACACTATGAGCTCGACGTTTTCATCTGCAAAAACATCTGTGAGTGCCCAGAGATCTCCCGAGATGGGCTGGAAAGGTCTCAAGCACCTGACCACTAGAGAGGGGCTAAGGAGCTGTGGCCTCGATGGTGTGGAGACTGAGGACAGTACAGGACAGGCCTGAGAGGGCTTGAAGGGAGGATTTAGAGACGGTGGATCCTTTTGTCAGAGCAGAAAAGAGCATGAGAAAGAAAGAATTAGTGCCAAGTGTAGCTGGGGAGGTCCCGAGTGGACTTGAGGAAAAAGGAATTTCACTCCATGGGAAACGCTGCAACACATCCCCCAGGAGGAGTGTGGATGAGCCCAAGGCTTTGTGTGTGCAGGAAGAGCCAGGGAGGACGCAGAGATGTCAGTGCAGGAAGGTGCCAGCCAGGTGGGGCAGCCGGGGGGATGAGGACAGCCTGCAGGGAAAGGGGCAGGGCATGGACACCGTAGGACAGCCTGGGCTGGAGAGGAGACAGGGAGGGGGAGAAGCTGAAAGGGCCTGCCAGAGCCACCTTCTGCAGGCCTTTGGCCATGGCTGCTGTCTGTGCCCCTGAGGCCAGGAGGAGGGGAGTGCCCCTTGCAGCCCTGGGGCCTCATGGCCTCCTTGTCCCTGCTCAGCAGCCTGGCAGGTGCCACCCCATGGGCCTGCCCTTGGCATTGCACATCCCACATGCCAGTGCCCCAGGAAGAGCCCTGAGGAATGAGGCAGGGACAGGATGTCCCTTCCCGGGGGCTGGGGGTCAGGGCTTGGTCCTCTGGATAAAGTAAACAAATCAACGTTTCTTCAGCATTAGAGCCACCTTTCCCTTGCCTGTCCATCCTTGGCATCACTGTCTGCAGTTTTCTGCTCTAACTGGAACCTGGGGACACGTTCTCAGTTGTGTCCCTCAGTGAGACTCATTAGCACTGCAAGAAACCTCAGTGTTTCATTCTCATTTTGACTTCTTGAGAAATTGTTTGAACTTCCTCTCAGGGACTGAGTCTCATGTAAACAACATCAAACCCCCCGAGGGTCATGAAATGCCTGGGGCTGTTGCTGTGCTGCTGAGCTGGGCCGGGCTCCTGGCACACAGGGAGCTCCTGGCAAGCAAGAAGAGCTTCAAAGAGACAGCTCTGCTGGTGAGCAGCTCCTCTGCACAGCCCAGCAGGGCTGAGGGCACTGCCAGGGCAGCTCAGGGACACCAGCAGGGCACAGACAGAGCTTCAAGGGGCTCAGCACTGGCAGGAGGGCTGAGAGCTCCCTGCAGGAGGAATCTTGGCAGGGCTGCACATGGTGAGTCTGTGGCTGCAGGGCAGTGCAGGGGCAGCTCCTGGAGGCATCTCCTAAAGCTGGCCCAGCCCCAGCTGATGGGATGGGTGAGCAGGGGCTGTTTTGGGGCACTTTGGAAGAGCTGTGAAGCCGGGGGTGCAGCCAGGGGTGCCCAGGGCTGTGGGGCAGAGCAGGGTCCTGCAGCCCAGGGCGCTGTGCTGGGCAGGGACTCTGCTGCCTGCCAGGGGCAGCTCTCAGCCGGCCCGGGGAGCTGCTGCCAGGGCTGGGGCACAAGGGCTGTGGGCAAGGAGCAAACCTGGCAGCTGAGGGAGGATCTTTTCTGCGTCTCGCTGTTGCAAGGTCAGACCTGCTCACAGCTCCACACCACTACACCTTATTGAATGGAGAATGTTTTGCAAAGCTCACAAAAGACAAGGGCTACAGGAAAGGAATTAGTCCTGAGGCGTGTTTCCTGCTTAGGCATTGTAGCACAGACATTGTTCTCTCAGGTCAGGAGGCTGCACTGAAATTCAAACTCTTTTACTCTCAGAGATGAGTATTTCAGGCAGCATCAGAAATGAGCACAGGACCCTGGGCAGTGCTGAGCCTTCCCTTGGGGGTGGGCACTCTCCTGTCCCAGCCCTTGGCTTCTCTGCAGGAGGGCTCCTGTCCTGCTCTGTCCAGCACAGCTGCACCTCTGGGCTGGCACAGGAGACACTTCCCAGGGCTGCCCTTTCCAGCAGCGCTGCCCTGCTCTCAGCACAGATCTTGGTGGGGTTTTAAAGATGAATCTGTGTGTGAAGTCCTCTTCAAGGCAGCAAGAGGGAAAGTGCAGGGCAGATGGGAAACAGGCTGAGAGGCCCTGTAGCTCTCCTGGCTCTGCAATAAGCAACAGAGAGCTCAGCCCTTCTGTCTGTCCTGTCTCAACACTCTTCAGATTTGTCACCAGAAAAATTTGCCCCTAAAAAAACACCCCCCAGTGTTATGACTGTAAACAAAAATCTCAGTCAAAAATATTTCAAGGACACACTGTGCCTCTCTTCTGCAGCTCAAATTGCTCCAAGACAACTGTACAGGAATTGAATTTTTCCATCAAAGTTGGGTTCCATGTGACATCCCCTGGGATCATGAGAGCTGTCCCAAACCAGCTCCATGTCTGCACTGCAGCAGAGCAAAGCTGAGTCCTTGGCAGCACCATGGGCAGATCTCCTGCTCTTCACAGCACCCTCAGGGAGCACAAAGCAGAGAAAAGAAATGCCTTGACTTGGAGGGGATTTCCCTGAAAACTGCACTGGCTTTGCTGAGAGGGGGCTGTCTTAACTTCTCCCTGTCATTTCATGTTTCTGAGCAGTGTCCCTGTGCTGGGAAGCAGCAAATGCCCAAGAGCAGCTCCCTCACCCAGTTCCTCCTCCTGGCATTGGCAGACAGGGGGGAGCTGCAGCTCCTGCACTTCTGGCTCTTCCTGGGCATCTCCCTGGCTGCCCTCCTGGCCAAGGGCCTCATCCTCAGCGCCGTAGCTGCGACCACCACCTGCACACCCCATGGGCTTCTTCCTGCTCCACCTCTCCCTCACAGACCTGGGCTGCACCTGCACCACTGTCCCCAAAGCCATGCACAATTCCCTCCAGAACACCACAACCATTTCCTGCATGAGATGTGCTGCACAGCTGTTTCTCTTTGCCTTTTTCATCTCAGCAGAGTTTTCCCTCCTCACCATTATGTGCTACGACCCCTATGTTCCCATCTGCAAACCCCTGCACTACGGGACCCTCCTGGGCAGCAGAGCTTGTGCCCACATGGCAGCAGCTGCCTGGGCCACTGGCTTTCTCTATTCTCTGCTGCACACAGCCAATACATTTTCCCTGCCCCTGTGCCAGGGCAATGCCCTGGGCCAGTTCTGCTGTGAAATCCCACACATCCTCAAGCTCTCCTGCTCACATTCCTACATCAGGGAAATTGGGCATCTCTTGTTTTCCATCTCTTTATCATTTGGTTGTTTTGTTTTCATTGTTTCTCCTCTGTGCAGATCTTCAGGGCTGTGCTGAGGATCCCCTCTCAGCAGGGACGGCACAAAGCCTTTTCCACCTGCCTCCCTCACCTGGCCGTGGTCTCTGTTGTTATCAGCACTGGCACATTTGCCTACCTGAAGCCCCCCTCAACTTCCTCCTCATCCCTGGATCTGGCACTATCAGTTCTCTACTCAGTGATTCCTCCAGCACTGAACCCCCTCATCTACAGCCTCAGGAATCAGGAGCTCAAGAACACCTGAGAAAAATGATGACTGGATGCTTTTCAGGAGCAATAAAGTGCCTGTTTTCTGGGGCATAACATTCAGAAGGGGACTCCTTCATTGCCCAGCCTTCCTGCTCAGGGCACTCATGGAGGTCATCTGGTTCTTCTTGCAATAGTTTTCTGTGTAATGAAATATTATTTTGCATCTGCCTTCTAATTTAGTGTCTACCCATTGAATTGGACCCAGAGATGTATAAATGGTGAATTGTGCTCTCTGACTATTTAAACAAAGTAAAGGACCCTGCAGTGCCTTCTTTGTCCAAGAACCTTCTTCTTAGCTGTTCCCAAAGGACAGCACACTGCAGGACAGGGTGTATTTGCAAACGGGAAGGGGACAATAATCCCAGCCCAGCAGCACTGCCAGGGAGCAGCAGAGCTTGGTCTGTCCAGAGATGCTCTCTTGCCACTTCCACACTGTCCTCCTGAGCCCCTTTCTTGCTGTAAGGCCTGAGTGCTCTCTGAGCACAGTCCTGGGGGGTGGAAGCCCTTGGAGCACAGGCAGGGACAGGCCCTGGGAACTTGTGAAGCAGAGCTGGGCTCCCTTCCAGCATCTCCAGGATGCTGTGGGATCTTCTGAGGCCACTGCATGGACTGGGTCACTTCTTCTGGGACCTTGCTCCAGGGTTGCAACTCTCCTACAGTGTCAGCATGACTCTCTGCTTTCCAGGTTTCATTTTCAGATCCAGTCTTCCCCTCCTGTTCCCAGGGACATCCTGTGAGTGCTTCAGAGCTGCCATCCTGGGGCAGCTCCTGCCCAGCGTGGGCAGGCACAAGGTCTCTCCAGCTGCTCCTCTCCCCTCCCCAGTGCCACTGTTTTCTGCAGCCTCCTCATCCTTGCCCAGCACAGCCCTCCTGGCACAGTTGGACACAGCCCTTGTTCTACCCCCTCCTCAGGCACCTGCCCAACCCCCTCAGCTCCAGCCTGATGGCCACAAACCTTCAGGGCAGGGAGGCACCGGGCAAAATGCTGAGGGAACCTTTCAGCTGCACTCAAATCCAATTGGAGGGGTTGGCCTCGAGGAAGAAATCAATTCTCATTTTCCAGAACCAGCAGGATAACCTGTGTTGTGTCCTGGGCACTCCTCTGCAAGTGTGGGCTATGGAAAAGGTTTTGGTGTCCGGGCTATTGAGAAGGCTGGGCAGTGTCACTGGGAGACCTCTCCCAAACCCTTGGAAAGGCCAGAGCCATCCCAGAGCTTCCCGGGGCCTTGGCAAAGGCAGACATGGAAGCAGTCTGCAAACAGGGCAGCAAGGAGGGTTGGCAGAGTTCCACACTGCACAGGCTCAGCAGGGAAGGGGATAGGGCAAGTCCTCCTGCAGCCATTGCCAGGCATGGGAAGGACAAGGCAGGGATTGCAGAACCCCTGTGGGAGGGAAAAGAAGGGGATGTTTTGTGCCCAGACTTTATCAAGGCCCTTGACATGGTCTCCTGTGGTCTCCTTATGGCCAGACTGGCGAGAGCTGGACTGAAGAAGTGGAAGATGTGGTGGGTGGGAAGTTGGTTGAATGAAGAGTGTCAAATAAAATCCATGGTACAAAGTCCTCTTGGCAGCAACTTCCTGGTGTGAAAAACAGAGACCCAATCGGGCAATTTCCAATCAGAGTTTTATTATATGATAAAAGCAAATATTTCAGCGCTGGGTGAACAGGGAAGGGGTTCAACAACTCCCAACGCCTGTCACACCCAAAGAAGATAGTTGTCCTACATTTATTTCCAGCTACTTCATGAATATTCATTATACATAAGCATAAACATTACACATTGTTGAGTCAGACATTCAACAGATGTTTTTCTTTTAACAAGAATGTTATCTATAAGCATTCATAGTATATTGTCAAATCAGAAGCTCTGCAGATGTTTGCTTGCTACAAAGTTATAAATTTCGAGAAAGGTCCTATTATCTAGCATCCATAATATATTGGCAAATCAGACACTCTGCAGATGTTTGCTTGCTACAAAGTTATACATTTCAAGAAAGGTCCTATTATCTATCTAACTAAACAAAATTGTTATAAATTTCAAGAAAGGTCCTATTATCTATCTAACTAAACAAAATTGTCTCACTATAAATCCTACACAAGGTAAAAAGGGAGGTAACTTGTTTTATCTCTTCACAGGGCCCCAATTAAGTTTTACGACTTGTTTTTCTTTTCTCTCCAGGTCATATTGACCCTTCACTGTCTCCTCTTAATCAACTCGAATTATTTTCTCAATTTATCACAATCCCTCCCCTCTTTCCATAAAATTATTAATTCGAGTTTTTTGTTCTAATCTGGACAATACTAATTTGACATTTTCTTCGTCCCGAGAAGGTGGAGTTCTGGTGACTAACAGTACCTTGGCACTTTGAGCCGTCTTTGGATCTATCGGCATTGTGGATATTTGCATTCCTTGTACTACAGAAACTATCAATCTAATGAAACAAGGGATTAAACATGGTAAAAATATTATACTGGCCAACGCGCATAATAGAAAGAATCCTACTTTCTTCCACCAAGCTGTTCCTAGCAAGTTATCCCACCATTTGCTGTCAAGCATGGAGTTCCATTTTTGTACAGGTACATGAGTTAGTTTTCTGATATCCTTTGCAATATCCATAACTGCTTGTCTATTATCATCAATTTGTAAGCAACAATCCGAAGTGTTAAATTTACCACACACACCCCCTTCCTCGGCTAACAGATAATCTAAGGCGAGCCTATTCTGGTACACAGCTGCTCGGGTTTTTGATTGCTGACTTGTGATTAGATCCAGAGTTTGAACTGTCTTATTGGCTACTATTTCCATGACTGCTTGGAGGCGGATAATCCTATTTAGCATGTATATGGGGGTTCGATAACCCCAGGACCCATCTTGGGCCCAAGTAGCTGGTCCGTAAGTAGCAATGATTCGTTCAGGAGGCCATTCATCATCGTACCACTTTTGCGTTCCCCCAATGTCTTCCCTTTTCTCTCGACGTATGGTTCCATAATCATCATACAAAGGTACACCTAAACTCATACCTTTTTCAGGGGGCAGCAAAAAGAACCCTGGTTGGATTATACCTAGTGTACAGACTCCTCTCCAGTCTTTAGGGAGCTGTGTATATGCTCGCTTTCCACATATCCAAAATAATCCTTCCGGAGCTGCCCATTCTAAATCAGTACTACTTGCTTGGTCCCAATATATTTTTAATTCTTCTATGCTCTCAAAAGGGTTTTTCACATCTGTGTCATTACACCACCAGCTTTGAGCTTCATCATGCCAAGTACAATCTGCAGTCATATTGTTAGTCCAATATCCTAACGGTTTCTTTGGCCACCAGTATTCTCCCGTGGTATTTATTATTTTCACTGATAGGCATGGGGACTCTCCTACTTTAGTTTTATATGTTTCCCTACCTCTTCGTTCAATGCATTCTTGCCCAATTACATCAGAAATTAGAATCCAACCTTGGGGCCTAGATTCTGATGCTCTCTGGGAATGATTCCATTTTAAAATTTCCCATGGGGTGAGACCAGTACCTTTCCAGGGCCACTCCTCTGTCATCAGAGGCCCACTACAAATCCAGCACTTAGGTGAATTCAGGGTTTGAACAATATGTTCCATTAGATCAATATATAAATTAGTTCCATAACCCGGGAGTTGCCAATCCTCTCCTAGTTTGTCTTTCAATTTCTGGTACAAGTCACCTATGTTGGAAGGCTTTCTTTGTGTGGTTTTTTTCAATGTAGTTTGCACCCTCTGTTTTATTATTTCCTCCCTTTTCATGTCCTGCATTCCACCACCGTCAGAAATGTCCCAATGGCCCTCTTGAGTGAAACAAATCCATTCCTCTCCCCTAGGACAGCTAAGTCCTAGTCTGGTTCCCCCTTTTCCTAAATTTTTTGCCACCCATATTTGCCGAGAATCCGTGTTGCAAGTATTCATTTCTCTAGAGTCGTAACAGACTTTGTTGACAAATGAGTGGTAGCTTAAACTTTGAATCATACGACCTTTGTATCGTGTAATTTGGTAGCATTTCGCACACTCATCAGACAGGGCATGAGCCCAAAAGCAGCAGAGTATCCAAAAGGGTCCAGCATAACTTAAGCCTCCACGGCCCATGCCCAAACGGGGTTGCATCCCGTGGCTGGCTGTCAGTGGCAGGTTCAGAGGTTAACCTGGTCTTGCCCCTTTTAGATTTTCTGATTTAATTAAGGCCCAGTTTTCCGTTTCCAGGTAAAGGTTCACTTCACCTCACAACAACGGATTCTGTCAACAAAATTATTATTCCCACTAATTAGTCAGTATATAAATCGTTAGCCATTGTGACATTCTTTACATGGGGTCTATAAAGTTAAAGTCATCCAGCGGGCAGTCAATTTGGGCTGTTTCTTCAGAGAATTTCTCCGCACTGTATCTCAATGCTGCATACCAGTCAGTTTCAAATATTTCCCAATTTACTGGTAATAACAATTCCCACCCACAGAACAGCTTATTTATCTGTACTGACTCCAATTGGGGTTGACCTCCTTGTGTGTCACGACACACAGGGCAATGTATATGTCGGTTAAAGGCCACACAGGACCATTTACGGTGACAGTGCCTACACTGACACTCTACCCAACCATCATGCTGAGCCCACGGATGTTTTATACAGCGTATACGATTTGGTGGTGGTGGTCCAGGAGTTAGGGGATCTTCTTTTTCAAGGTCACAAGCTAACACCAGGATTGGGTTAACTAGACGATTAGTAAAATATGCACCTGCCCCTCCACTCTGCCAAGGGATGGCTCCTTCTTTCCAGGAAACAAACCGTTGTCTCCTTAAAATTTGTCCTGGGACTAACTGAAACCAAGATCTCAGGCTAGGTTTTATACAGAAACTTTCAGGAAATACCTCTCGAGCCTTTAAGTCTCTTTGTTCTGGGGATAACTCATTCCAGCCTTCGATATGTTTTCTCCATTCCGGTGATGAATTCATAAAGGTCTTTTTTGGAGTTTAAGTCGTAGGTCCCCAGGCGCTGACGACACAGTCCACTCTTTCAGGGGTGCTGGATCAACAACTCACACGCTTGGGCTGACCAGGCTGAACTAAGTTTTCCCGATTCTACAATTGTCATGTTATTCCCATTGATAACTGCATATCCAGAAATTCTCTTCCCATCTTTGTATCGGGAGGAGCCATCAACAAAATATTTTTCTCCGTTTTCTAATTCCACCTCTTCTAAATCTTCTCTGACTTTGGTTTGTAATTGTATTAAATCAGAGCAGTCATGCTCCAGCATTTGAGTCAGCTCACTTGGTTCCCCATATAAAAATTGTGCTGGATTTTGATTGTTAGTTACTAATAGTTCTAAGTCTGGACTATGGATTAATATAGCTTCATATTTTAGAATGCGGGCATCTGTTAGCCATTTTTCTACTTTTTGATTCAGTAGTGCTCGTACAGCGTGGGGGGTGAAAACTGTAATTTTTCCTCCAAAGGTGATTTTACGGCTTTCTTCCACTAATATAGCAGTGGCTGCGACAGCTTGCACACACACAGGCCAACTCCTGCTAACAGGGTCTAGTAATTTCGACAGATACGCTACTGGCTTTCGATGTCCCCCTTTTTCTTGGGTTAATATCCCATAAGCAATTCCTTGTTCTACATTTACAAACAACTGAAAGGGTTGCTTTAGTTCAGGGAGTGTTAGAACTGGAGCTCTGGTTAGAGCTCTTTTAATTTCCTCTAGCTTTTCACTATCTTTATCACTCCATTTCACTACTTCTTGGGTAAGCTTTTCATATAAAAATTTCACTAATCCACTATAACCCTCAATCCACAATCTGCAGTACCCTAATAATCCCAGTAATCTTCTTATATCCCTTTTGGTTTTTGGGGGAGCTAGGGCCAATATCCCCCTTACTCTTTCAGCATCTAATCTTTTGGTTCCCTTATCTAGCCAATGACCTAAATATTTTACCTTTTGTTCTACAAATTGTAACTTCTTCTTGGAAACTTTTAACCCTTTCTCCCCCAGGAAGTTTAAGAGCTTTATGGTGAAATCTCTGACTCCCTCTTCACTTTCTCCAGAAATCAATACATCATCCACATATTGAATAACTTCTATTCCCGGGGGTTTAGGGAATTCTAATAGTATCTTTTCTAGGGCTTGTCCAAACAGGTTTGGAGATTCTGTGAACCCCTGAGGAAGAACTGTCCATCTTAATTGTTGTTTCCTCCGTGTTTGCGGATCTTCCCATTCAAAGGCGAAGATATTTCTGCTTTCTTCATCTAGTGGGCAGCTCCAAAATGCGTCTTTTAAGTCGAGAACACTATACCACGTATAATTAGGAGGAATATGGCTCAAAAGGGTGTATGGGTTAGGAACTACAGGGAATCGGGCTATTGTTCTTTTATTTACTTCCCTTAAATCTTGGACTAGCCTAAAGGTACCATCCCCTTTTTTTACTGGAAGTATAGGGGTGTTGTGAGGGGACATACAGACTTCTAAAGTTCCATTTGTCAACAATTTGTCTATAATGGGTTTAAGTTTTGCTCTTCCTTCTCGAGAAATAGGATATTGTTTTATTTGTATTGGGCGGTGGGGATCAATGATTTCTATTTTTATAGGGTCTATCTTTAATTTTCCCACTTGGTCTTCTGAGGCCCACACACTGGGGTTAATTTTTTCTTCATCTTCCTCTTTTAGAGTCATTATTTTGACTCTCATTTCTCCCTCTTCTGGCACAACTCCTATTCCCAGGGAAACCTGTAGGTCTCTCCCTAAAAGATTGCAACCTGCTTCAGGTACTAGAAGTAAATCTCCCACTGTAATCTTGGTTTCTCCCTCAATTTGAACTTGTTTTATTATAGGCACAGGGAATCCTTCTCCTTTTGCTCCAATTACTCTGATTGTGTCTTTACTGGCTGTACAGCCTTGAGGAATTTTGATAACACATGATTTATCTGCACCGGTATCTACTAGAAATTCATATTCTTCATCCTGGGGGCCTAATCTTAGTTTTATCAAGGGCTTTTTATGATGTTTTTCCCCCAGGTAATAAAGCCCCTGACCCCCCTAATCTTTTTCAGCTTCCTCAAACAATTGTGCATCCTTTTGTCTCTTAGGGCAGTTTCTCTTCAGATGACCTTTTTCTCCACAATAAAAACATGCAAACTCCTGGCCCCTTGGGACAGTTTGTTGGGGTTTTTTCAGACTCCCCATTTTCTTTTCTCCCTTAAAACTCTTTCTCTCATCTGACTTTACACTTTTGTGTGATTCTCGGATGGCAGCCACTAATACTTTTGCTTTTGTTTTTGCTTTCTCATCATCTCTTCGCACATAGACTTTTTGTGCTTCTCTTAGTAAATCTTCAAGCCCTCGGTGCTGCCAACCTTCTATTTTCTCTAATTTTTTACGGATATCCTCCCAGGAATTAGTTACAAAGTGGACCTTTAAGACCACCTGTCCAGTTGTAGATTCTGGGTCTATTCCTGAGTACTGCTGTAAATCTTTTCTCAATCTCTCCAGCCATGCACTCGGGGTTTCATCTTTTTCTTGCTGGCTTTTAAATGCTTTTGTGGCATTCTGTCCACGAGGCACAGCTTCTTTAATTCCTCTTATTATTAAGGTGCGATAATCTGCCATGTATTGTCGGTCTGTGGCAGAATTAGAGTCCCAATTGGGAGGATTGATGGGCATTTTATTGTCCCCGGGGGGGCCTGTTTGATTCTCCCTATCCCATATCCTTATCCCTGCTGCCCGTATCATCTGTCTCTCTTCTGGGTTGAATAGTATTCCCAGAATGGATTGCATTTCTCCCCAGGTATATGTATTTGGTCCCAAAAATTGATCTAGTTGTTCAGCTACTCCTAAGGGATCCTCTAACAACCTCCCCATCTCTTTCTTAAATGCCCGCACCTCACTTGAACTTAGGGGAGCATTTACAAACCCAATTCCCCCTTGTGCTCCCCCCAAAGGCACTTCCCTAAGTGGGTATAATTTTCTCGTCGAGCACACCCCTTCACTTTCTTCACCAGAGCTGTCCTGTTCTACTAAGAAGGCTCTAACTTCCCTTGGGGTGGTTCGTCTCTTCTTCCGATTCTTAGGGTTTTCAGGATTTTCACTCTTATGGTTTTGCAGGGTAGTGGAATCTGCAGTTAAAGGAGTTTGTACAGGTGGGGAATAACTCACAGGCGCTGTGGGAACAGCAGCCGGGGGAGGCTGTAGAGAGGGTGATAAAAGGGTCTGTGGAGGGGGTTGTAAAAGGGGTTGCTGAGGGATCTGTGGAGGGGGTTGTAAAGGGGGTTGCTGAGGGTCTGTGGAGGGGGTTGTAAAAGGGGTTGCTGAGGGATCTGTGGAGGGGGTTGTAAAGGGGGTTGCTGAGGAATCTGTGGAGGGGGTGGATTATAGGCTGGAGGTAAATAGTCTAATGGATCCCATTTGGTTTCTGTTACTTTCTCTTCAGCCTGCTTTTCTTTTGTCAACTTATAGACTTTAGCAGATTCTAGCCAAACTTCTTCTTTCCAACAAGCAGCATATTCACTCTCCTCAGAGTTTATCGGCTCCTTGCTGTTTACATAACTGTTGAGGGCTTGGCAGATCCAACCCTCAAATGACCCATACACAGGCCAAGAGATACCATCACTCCTTATTTTTTCTTTGGTCCACTCAATCATGCAGTACTGAATCATTTTTGGTTTTTCCTTCTTTTTAGTACTCTCCCTCTTTTCCCAGTTTAAGATCATTACCCCTAGCGGACTGTCTAAGGGTATATCCGGCAATGCCTGCCTGCTCCTTTCCTTCCTGGGGCAACTTAATTTACTAATTCCCTGCCCCATATTCCCGAGGTCCCTTCTAAAGTTACCTTTCCACCGATCCTCTGGGATCCCCTCTAGGATCTTTCACCGACTCAGTGGTCCCTTCTGAAAAACTCCCACCGACCCCAGAGGTCCACTCATCAATTCAACCGCTTCGTCCCTTCCCCTGCCGCATTCCTCGCGGAAAAACGGAAACGAGGTTAGAAGGACTCCACTATCACTTCGCAGCTACGCTGCGTCTCATTCATCATTCACTCCGACCTCTTTATCCGCCCCCCGAAGTGATACTCACAGTCCGTTGTTCTCACTCGGGTCTTCGTGCACAAGAATTATGGGCTTTTTGCTGCAGCACTCCAGGAGCTTTTAATTCCTTGCTTTTATCATATACATGTGTTACCCTTGGTCCTTGTTGAAATATTAGGCCTGTGAATAGGCCGCTGAAAAGCAGCGGGCGCGCTCCTATCTCAGGCGCTAAGTATCTCCCAGAACACAAAGGGTATCACGTCGGGCGAAGTCACCAAGTTTTGTGAAAAACAGAGACCCAATCGGGCAATTTCCAATCAGAATTTTATTATATGATAAAAGCAAATTCAGCGCTGGGTGAACAGGGAAGGGGTTCAACAACTCCCAACGCCTGTCACACCCAAAGAAGATAGTTGTCCTACATTTATTTCCAGCTACTTCATGAATATTCATTATACATAAGCATAAACATTACACATTGTTGAGTCAGACATTCAACAGATGTTTTTCTTTTAACAAGAATGTTATCTATAAGCATTCATAGTATATTGTCAAATCAGAAGCTCTGCAGATGTTTGCTTGCTACAAAGTTATAAATTTCGAGAAAGGTCCTATTATCTAGCATCCATAATATATTGGCAAATCAGACACTCTGCAGATGTTTGCTTGCTACAAAGTTATACATTTCAAGAAAGGTCCTATTATCTATCTAACTAAACAAAATTGTTATAAATTTCAAGAAAGGTCCTATTATCTATCTAACTAAACAAAATTGTCTCACTATAAATCCTACACAAGGTAAAAAGGGAGGTAACTTGTTTTATCTCTTCACAGGGCCCCAATTAAGTTTTACGACTTGTTTTTCTTTTCTCTCCAGGTCATATTGACCCTTCACTGTCTCCTCTTAATCAACTCGAATTATTTTCTCAATTTATCAC
>NW_021938503.1:0-4463 GCF_001715985.3 Manacus vitellinus
GGGAAGAACCTTTTGCTGAGATCCAACCTGACCCTGCCCTGACACAGCTCCAGCTGCTCCCTGGGTGCTGTCCCTGCTCACAGGGATCGGAGCTGCCCCTCCCCAGCTCTGCAGTCCCAGTGGGAAATGTTTTAGGAAAACAGTGAAAGCTCCACTAAGGGACACAGGAGTGGCCTGCAAAGCTGGCACACGGCCTTGCAAACACTTAGAGATGACACTGGTAGGACTGAAGCGGGGCCCAGAGAGGCCCCAGCACACACAGAGCCCACGGGGACCCGCAGCCCTACCTGGCTCCCCGGGTTCAGGGGCGTCAGGATGATGTAGTTCTGGTCGGCGGCCGAGGGCACCCGGGATAGGGCTGGCAGGGTGTTCTGGCCCCTCTTGCCCAGCTCGGTGTACCTGTCCCAGCCGTTGAGCAGCAGCCCCTCGCTGCTGTCACACAGGACGTGGCAGCTGCGGCGCTGCTCGGCCGCGGGGCCCGCGCTGTTCTTCTCCCGCTTGTGCGGGGGGCACTGCAGGTCGTAGGTGGACTTGCAGGAGGACCTGCGGATCATCCCCTCGGGGCCTGCCTTCACCTGCGGGACCAGCCTCCACACCAGCAGGATGATCTCAGTGGGACAGTTCCTACAAAAGGTGGAGCAGAAGGGAGTGAGGAGCCCACGTCACTCAGCCAGTCCTTCCTCCCTGTGCCTCTGCCCCTGTCCTGCACTCCCCAGCCTCTGCATCCTTTCTTCTACTCCAGGGAATCCTTTCCCAGCGTCCTACATCCCTCAGAGCCTTCCCCTTCCTGTAACCACTCGAAGCTCCTGCCCTGAGCTCCCTCAAACCACCTCTCCCAGAGCCCTGCGCTGGTGTTTTGGGTGAATACTCACCGGATTTCATGAGCCAGCTCCACACATTTCCAGTGCTCCACAGGCTGCTCATTCAGCTGCAGCACCGTGTCCAGCTGCTGCAGACCTGCCTTCTCTGCTGGGCCACCTGTGAGAGGCAGACAAATGCCAGTCACCTGCTGGACAGGGAGCTGAGTTTGAGGGGGAGAGGCCCTGGGGCTTGGAGGCATCTCACAGCTTGCACCACTGACTCCTCCAAGCCCAATCTGTTGCTCTAACACCTGGAAATGAAGTGGGGCCAGGTAACCTGGAGCTTCACCTTCCAGCACCACACACACACAGAGCACCAGGATAGAGCCACAAATGCTCTCCCAGAGCTATTGCAGGAACTTCCCATGTTTCCTGGGGTGCAGTGGGGAGCACCATGGTACAATGGAGACACCAAGGCCATACCACAGATCCACAGCAAGAGGATCTACTCCAGCAACTCAGGGTTCCCACAGTCCTGCTCCCTCTGTGTCCTCTCTGACCCACTTCCATCCCAGATACTTTCCATTGGTCTCCAAACCAACTGGACAGTTTTGAGGGTGGAGAGGGAAGGGAACAAAATCTCTGCAAATTACTGCAAAACCCTGGTAGAATAATGACAGTGCTAACTCAGTGGCCTCTGACCTCTTTAGAGGCAACAGAGAATTCATTAAGTGCAGTTCCTCAGAGGGAACCAGAGTGGGAGCTTTGGAATCCCAACGTGCTCCGGGAAGCAAAGAAGGAGCAGAGTCATTCATTCAAACCAAGAGGGACAAACATGATCTGATCTCTTACCGGAGTCCACGGCCTGCACACGGACTGGGGAGTCACAGCAGATGGTGAAACCAAAGCCATCACTCCCTCGAGGGATCGTGATCTGCAGGGAGACACCAGAGCCTGGTCAGTGGGAGAGCAGCTGCTCTGTGTGCTGGGGGAGCACCCCCATCACCCTCACCCACTGCCCCACAGCCTCTGGGCACACAGGAACTGCCACAGTGTCAGGAAGAGCTGAAGCCATTAGAGAGTGTCCAAAGGAGGCAACGAGGATGGGGAAGGGCCTTGATTTGAAGCCGGGGGAGGACACTGAGGGCACTTGGGGTGTTCAGCTGGAGAAGAGGAGACTGAGGGGAGAGCTCATGGCAGTTCCAGCTTCCTGGGGAGGGGCAGAGGAGGGGCAGGGACTGAGCTCTGCTCTGGGGGGACCAGGGACAGCACCCAGGGAATGGCTGGAGCTGTGTCAGGGCAGGGTCAGGTTGGATCTCAGCAAAAGGTTCTTCCCCCAGAGCGGGGTTGGGCACTGACCAGGCTCCCCAGGGCAGTGGGCACAGCCCCAAGGCTGCCAGAGCTCCAGGAGAGTTTGATGATCCTCTGGGGCACAGGGTGTGACCCTTGGGGATGGGCCTGTGCAGGGCTGAGGGTTGGACTCGCTGATCCTTGTGGGTCCCTTCAAAGTCAGCACATTCTGTGATTCTGGGATTTCGAGAAAGAACTGTCCTGGGGAAGGGCTGTCACTGTGTGACCCTCACAAACAATGGGTCTCTCCCTGCTGCAGCCAAGGGGAGGCAGAAAAGGTGCTAAAAAACAATGCCAAATCCAGCCAAAGATCCATGGAATGCCACAAAAGGAGTGTTTGTTGAGCACACACAAGTCTCTGCTCTCAACTCTTGCAAGTGTAAGGAAAGGTCTTATAAGCCATTAGGAAGGAAAACCTGGCAGTGTGGCTCTGACTCTGATTTCTAACACAACTCCTGTAAGCAAGTTACTTGAATGTTTCATTTCCTGTTGGATAATACAGAACAAGCAGTTCTCCTCTGCTCTGGAGGGGACTGTGAGGCTCAGCAAGCTCCTGTCCTCGAGGCATCTGTGCTGGCCCAGGCTGTGTGCATCACCCCCTCCCTGGGCTGAGTGTGTTTTCCCTTGCTGAGTTTGGAGAGGATGGATGCTGTGTTGACTTAGACTCATTTCTCCCCCTGATTCAAGGAGCATTGAGCTTATTAGTGAAATTATACTTATTTTTTGACGTTGGCTTCCAGCAGCAGCTCAGCATGACAGATCCTGTAAATACCTGATTAGCCCCCAAGACATTGATCAAGATGCTTGTTTTACTGACAGAGAAAATAACATTAAAAATCCAACATCTGACCTGTATTATTTTGAGAACAAACAGAGAGATGAGGAATTCAGCCAAGGGGGAGATCTGGATCCTTGCTCCTTCACAAATGCAGGGAGCTTTCACTTCCCTGCACCTTGTCCCTGCTCAGCATAAAAACAGGTTTCAAAAGAGAAACTGGCTTTCCCTGGCAAGATTAAAACATAGGTCCAGTCCCACCATGCTGAGTCTTTTTATCTCTGGAGTTTGTTGGATCCTCAAAGAGGTGGTTCTGCACTTTGGAACCAACCTCCCAGCTCAGCCCAACGAGGACTGATCCCTGTGAATCCCTTCCAGCTCAGGATATTCTGTATTCTATGATTCCACCTCCAGTGCCAAGCACAGGGGATCTGAGCTCTGCAGCAGCTCAGGAGCCAGCCCAGCATCTCTCCCACCACGGAGACTCCACGGGCACTTCCCAGCCCAGGGCTTCCAGGTCTCCCACTTCTCCCTGAGCTGGCTGGCTCTTGTCCCCCACCAATGGAGACCCTTCCCTGGGCCACTAAAGAGCAGCTTCTCCCCGATGGTTCCTTCTCCTCAGTTCCCACCTCCACAGCCATCACAGGCAGCCGATTTTTTGCCCATTTTTACTGCTGTGCACAGAACTAAGAACTCTGAGCACCTGGCACGAGCTGGGAGGTGGGTGGGTGACTCCAGCACCACAGAGGCTCATTGTACCCAAACTTTGTCCAAAAATGCAGAAGGAATTGTCAAAATAGAGCCTTGAGAGGGTCTAAGACACAAACCAGACTCAGTTGTCATTAATACCAGGCAGAGCAACATTCCTGCATGGGGTGGTCACCAAAGTCCTGGCAAGAATTGGGCACTCTGGGTTAAACTGCTGCTTTTGAAACCCCCAGTGTTCACTGTTTCCCACAGCAGCTTTAGCTTAACCTGAAAGATGAGCACAGGAGTGCAGGGAGAAGTGAACCTGAGCTGGGAATCCCGACCCAGACCACAGAGGGAAAACCTGTTTGAAAGTGCAGGAGATTGGAAAATGCACATGGAAAACCAGCACCTGGCAATGCACACCAGGCAAGAGAGAACTGCAACCAGCTTCTACAGAGCACAGCAAACTACTCCTCAGAAAGCAAGTTGCTGTTGGCTCCCAAATACACTAAGACAGTTTAAAAAGAGACAGTAGCAGCCTGCCTTTCCTCTGATGAGGGGAAATTGAGACAACACCTCGCAACTCAATTCTGCTACTGTCAGCATGCACAGTAAATGTATTTTTATATTTAAATAAAATATATCCATATCAGAGTTACGTATTTTAATATTATTTTTATATATAAATAAAATATATTCATGTTGGATTTATGTATTTTGATACATACATACTTATACATATACATATGTATGTATGTATATGTGTATATATATATACATACATACTTATACATACACATATGTATGTATGTGTATATATATGTGTCTATATATATATGTATGTGTGT
>NW_021938504.1:0-1584 GCF_001715985.3 Manacus vitellinus
GCCCCGCTCCTCCTCACCCAAAGCGTCCGGCCCTGCGCCCGCGTCCCAGCCATGGCAAGAAACCACCAAGTGCAGAAGGCCAAGCTGGCCGAGCAGGCTGAGCGCTACGAGGACATGGCAGACTTCATGAAGGCCGTGGTGGAGCACGGGGACGAGCTGTCCAACGAGGAGCGCAACCTCCTCTCGGTGGCCTACAAGAACGTGGTGGGCTGCCAGCGCTCGGCCTGGAGGGTCATCTCCAGCATCGAGCACAAAACCGAGGAGGGCGACGACAAGGCGCAGCTGGTGAACGAGTACCGGGAGAAGGTGGAGCGGGAGCTGAACGGCGTCTGCAACAACGTCCTGGCCTTGCTGGACAAGTATCTCATCAAGAAGGCGAGCGACCCTGAGAGCAAGGTCTTCTACCTGAAGATGAAGGGCGACTACTTCCGATACCTGGCCGAGGTGGCCACCGGGGACGACCGCAAGAAGACGATAGAGAACGCCCAGGAAGCCTACCAAGAGGCCATGGACATCAGCAAAAAGGAGATGCAGCCCACGAACCCCATCCGCCTGGGGCTGGCCCTCAACTTCTCCGTGTTCCACTACGAGATCGCCAACGCCCCCGAGCAGGCCATCTCCCTGGCCAAGACCACCTTCGACGAGGCCATGGGGGACCTGCACACGCTCAGCGAAGACTCCTACAAGGACAGCACCCTCATCATGCAGCTGCTCAGGGACAACCTCACGCTATGGACAGCCGAGTGCGCCGGGGAAGACGGCGGCGAGGCTGGAGAAGAGCCCAAGAACTGAATGGCCCCCGCCGAGCTGGGGACAGGCCCCCACCTGCCCCCCCGCAGGTGCCGTGTCGGCATCGATCTTTTTCTCGTTGGCTTTTCCTTTTGTTTTTTTTGTTTCTTTTTTTTTCTTTTTTTGTTTTCTTTTTTTTTTTGGTTGTCGTTGTTGTTGGGTTTGTTTGTTGGAGGACGGAGTTCGTCAGTTCCTCCACGGCCCCCCTCCCCCTCGCAAGCCTGGATGCCGGGAGTGGGGGTGGTTTTGGCGTGGCCTCCCTCCTCCCTCTCCCTCATCCTCTGCTCTGGGGAGGGGGAAAGGAGGGAGAGAGGGTGCCTCCGTTCTGGAGGGCTGCCAGCCCCCCTGCTATTTAACAATTTTTGGGGAGGGGGTGTCCAGCCTGGCATGTGCCAGCTTCAAACCCCCTGTCCCGAAGGGCTGGAGCAGCACCAGGAGGAGGTGAGGGGCCGGGACGGCGCAAGGGGGGGTCCGGGCAGCTCCCTCCCATTCTGGGAGGGGGGTCTCATGTTGCCAAAGCCTCTGTGGGTCTCCAATAAACCGTCTCCTGCACTCCTGCCTCTAGTCTGCCTCGTCTCTCCCTGCACACGTGTCCAGGCAGCTCCTGCTGCCGCCGGGCATCCGCCTCCCCTCCCATCCCACCAGGGTGGGGGAGCAGTCCGGTGGGCCTCCAAAATCGGCTGCTCTCGATCCCCCACCCAGCCCCACAGTGGGGTCTTGGGGTGCCCAGCAAACCCCATTCCTTGGCAAGCCTTGGAAAGGCTTGGGGGGGTCTCTGCATCCACCAGACAAGGG
>NW_021938505.1:0-5734 GCF_001715985.3 Manacus vitellinus
AGGGGATGTGGCTGTCCTGGACCTCCCCGTGGTGACAAGGTTTTCCAGCTCTCATCCAAGCCAGCCCCGCGTTGCCGGGCACGGCTGGAGCGGGCAGCTGTTCCCTTTCCGCCTGCCTGCTCCCTGCATCCCTGATGGTTTGCACAAGGCAGGAAATGTCAGCAATGAGCTCCCGTTAATGGCACTTCACCCACTGCTCTCCTAAAAACCGCTCAGGCGGGCGGCTGGGATGGAATGGGAGCAGGAGCCGGGAGAGCAGCTCTTGGCAACCTGCTGCGCTGCCAGCACCGCGGGGCCGAAAGGATGGAAGTGCCTGGGGATAGGGATGTTACTGTGGTACCCGTGCAATGCACAGGCCTGAGGAAACCCTGCCAGCCGCATTTGCAGGCTAGGGCAAGCACCGACACGCCTTTCATCCACATCAAAACATTCAAGTCCACCAAAGACCTTTCAACTCCCCAACCTGTTTTGAATTTGGGAATGTGGAAAATTCACTCTCCCTGTCTTGGCTACGAAGTTCATGCACCGCGTGCATCCCCGCCTGTTTTCGCCAGACATCATGGTTGGCTGGATGGGTGTTCACTGGAATTTCGGCATTAATGAGAGGAGATACAAGCTGAAGCAGGCTGCCCGATGCCAGTGGGATGGAGCCCACAACCGTTCTACCCTTAGTCCATGACCCAGGATCTGCTGAGTCTAGGTCGCCCAGCCAGGAGCCCCACCCCTGCCCCCGTTCCTGATAAACTGGGCTAATAAGCTATAAAATGGTGATTATTTTTTGACAGCGATGACTTGGGTCATCCATGGGGAGGAAGCGGGGTCAGAGCATTGTGGTGCCTGCCCTTCACACCCTCTGCATCCCTGGGGGTGTCCCCAGGGGTATCCCCATCCCTGCAGCTGTGTTGGGGGTCTGGGGAGAGGCTCCAGGGCTGGAGGAGGTTGCTGTGGCCTCGCTCCTGGTGTGTGAAATTGTGCTGTGGGTGCCTGGAGCTACTTCTGGGAAAGGGTGGGTTTTGTTTTTTCCTTGTCTTCCTGTGTGGAAGAGGAAAGCCACTTCTAGCTGCCAGCAGGACACAGTGGCCGGACACGGTCAGGGATGTGTGTCCCTGGCCTGGGAGTGAAGCTGAGGTCACCACGTGCCTTCAACCATGGCCAGATCCACCCAAGGAAACCTTTGGCAGCCCCGGCACTGCAAAGCCCTGGGGTGTCCCTGCATGGTCCCCTCTCTGGGCAGGGGTTATCAGGGCTGAAGGCTTTGGTCACCCATTACCGTGGGTCGGGTGGGAGGCCAGGGCCATGGCTGGTGGCACTGACAGAGCTGTCCTGTGTCCCTCCAGCACGGGGAGCAGTGACCCATACTGCATCGTGAAGATTGACGATGAGGCCATCATCAGGTGAGTGGCTGCAGGTCCCTGGCTGGTCCCAAACCTGCTGGAGCCCTAAATTTGGTTTCTGGTGGGTTCCTCCATTTACCCTCCTGTGGTCACAATATTATTGTTACTATTATTATTGTTATTACTATTAATAATAATAACATTACTACTATTACTGCTATTCCCTGCTTTGGGCTGAGATGTTCCTCCTGACACAGTGATGTCTAATAGCTCACAGCCCCCCTTACTCTGTAAGCCACCCCCATGTCTTGCCAGCCCAGAGCCTCAAGACTGGCCAAGGACATGTGTCTCCAAAAGCTGGGAAGGTCCTGGGGCTGGGAAGGTGGGGAGTGCCCTGGTGAGGGAGCCCTGTCCCCTGTGTCACCAGTGCCACCTGCCCTGCAGGACTGCCACGGTGTGGAAGACGCTGTCCCCGTTCTGGGGGGAAGAATATGAGGTGCAGCTCCAGCCCAGCTTCCACAGCATCTCCATCTATGTCATGGATGAGGATGCGCTCAGGTATGGGGAGGGCCTGGAGGGGGACTCAGGGGTTTATAGCTTTGGCTCCCCGTGTGCTCAGCCCCATTGCAGACACCAGAGAATCCAGACCTGACCATGCTTCCCTGAGCTTTGGGACACAAAGAGGGGAAGTTATTTCCCGAGGTTATTGTCCAGCTGGCACCAGAGGGTGGCTGATGTGCTCCATGGGTTCAGACACACCGTGGTGGCCCCAGCCCAGGACTCCCTGAACTGGGGGCTGTCCTGCCTGGGTGCCAATCTCATGCCATGTCCTGCTTCCCACTTTTGTTTTCCAGCCGCGACGACGTGATCGGGAAGGTCTGCATCACCCGGGACATGCTGGTGGAGCACCCCAAGGGTAGGGGAAAGGGTGGCTGGGGGGGTCCCAGTACGGACCCATCTCCTTGGATAAGCTGGTCCAAGGGCCCCCCCAGTGACCCTTCCATGGGGATCCCCCCTTTTCCCGCAGGATACAGTGGCTGGATGAGCCTCAGTGAGGTGGATCCCGACGAGGAGGTGCAGGGGGAGATCCACCTGCGGGTGGAGGTCCTGGGCAGCCAGGGCAGCCGGCGGCTGCGCTGCTCCGTGCTGGAGGCCAGGTGAGGAGGGGACAAGGGGTGGCAGGGGCTGTGTGTGCAGCCAGGACACGGGCAGTGAGCCTGGGCTGCTTCATGACTCAGTTTCCCTGGTGTGTCCTGTCCCTTGGATGCAGAGCATCCTCCTCACCACCCAGCAGCTGATGGGGGTCCTGGGGCAGAGTCCACCTCATCTACTGGTCTTTGGGACATGCTGGGGAACTGAGGAGGGCAGTGGGTGCCATGGGTGCCATGTAGGTATTTTGGGAGGTCACTGATAAATATCTTCCTCTTCTGGGCAGGGATTTGGCCAGGAAGGACCGGAATGGGGCCTCTGACCCCTTTGTCCGCCTGCGCTACAACGGGAAGACACAGGAGAGCACTGTGAGTGTGACTGCAGCTCGTTGTGATCCTCAGCCTGCCAGTGGTGCAGGTGGAATCGTCCCATGAGGAAGCCTGAAGCCATCCCTGTTCCCTGGCATCCCTAGACTGGTGTCCCTGAGGGGCGGGACACAAGGCCATTGCCCTTGCAGGTGGTCAAGAAATCGTGTTACCCCCGCTGGAACGAGACCTTCGAGTTCGAGCTGGCCGAGCCCGCCGGGGAGAAGCTCTGTGTGGAGGTGTGGGACTGGGACCTCGTTGGCAGGAACGACTTCCTGGGCAAGGTGAGCCCCCAAACTCCATCACTGCTGCAGGGGGTCCTGCCCAGCTGCCCACCCAACCCTCTCCTGCCTTCCCCTGCCAGGTGGTGTTCAGTGTCCAGGGGCTGGAGGCGGCTGGGCAGGAGGAGGGGTGGTTCAGGCTGCGGCCGGACAAGTCCAAGCCGATGGAGAACGAGTGAGTGTTGGCACAGGGGCGTTGGGGTGTGCTGGGGGTGGTCCCAGAGCCCAGAGGGGCACTGGGGAGGGGGTTATTCCTGGGTAATGTCATCCTTTGGAGGAGCAGCTCCTCCACCTGCCTGCCCAGGCTTTCTCAGGCTGTTGGGTCACCTCCTGCTTGGTGAAGTACTTCTCCCTCCACCCACCGACCCACCTCATGCTCCTGCAGGCGCCGGGGCAGCCTGGGCTCACTGCAGCTGCAGGTGAGGCTGCGGGATGAGATGGTGCTGCCTTCCCACTGCTACCAGCCCCTGGTCCAGCTCCTGTGCCAGGAGGTGAAGTCGGGGCGCCAGGTGAGGGGTCCCTGCCAAGCCCTGCTGGAGCACCCCCCTTTCCCTGGCTCTGTGCCGGGCCTGTACCCGACTCAGGCCACATCACACCATGGTGCCTCTCCCCTCCAGGATGGCCAAGTGCACCTGGTCACCCTCCTGGATGAAACCACCACGGCCGAGTGCCGGCAGGAGGTCGCCGTCAACTTGGTCAAACTCTTCCTGGGCCAAGGGCTGGTCAAGGAGTTCCTGGACCTGCTTTTCGAGCTGGAGCTGGCCAAGCCCTGTAAGTGGGAAGTGGAGTCAGAGGCCTCCAACCATCTTCTGGGGCTGCAAAACCTCTGGGATCTTGTGTCGGGAATTTTTTGGGGTGATGGTTGAGGTTCAGCCGTCACACTGTTCTCTGTGTAGGAATCTGCTGGGTTCATCCCAGCAACTCCTGAGCTGAGTTTGGTGGAGGAGCAGGTGGTTTGAGGTTTGGAAATCCCCATAACCCTCATGGAAATGGCCAGGGTTGGAGGGCACAGCCCCTGGGAATGCCCCCATGATTGAAGCTGCTTGGTGGGTAACCTGTGTCCATCCCCCAGGCCATGGAACCTCTCTTGTTTTGCAGGTGAGCCCAACACTTTGTTTCGGAGCAATTCCCTGGCCTCAAAGTCGATGGAGTCCTTCCTCAAGGTGCCAAACTTCCCAAGACTTGCTCTTCCCAGGTCACCCTGGCTCTGGGATGTCCCCAAGGGTCCAGTTCCCAGGGGGAGGATTGGGAGTGCTAGTGGGGCTGTGTCTTCCCCTGGGGCTGGGAGGCTGGAGAAAATCCCCTGGGTGCCCCTGAGGGTGTCTTGAGCCAGACCTGTGGCCCATCACTGTCCCCTGGGCTGTCCCCTGGCAGGTGACAGGGATGCCATACCTGCACTCTGTCCTGGGGCCCACAATTGCCCGCGTGTTCGAGGAGAAGAAATACGTGGAGCTGGACCCCGGCAAGGTGGAGATCAAAGACGTCGGGTAAGGGACTGTTGGGGAGGTGGGACAGGGGGTCCCCAGACAGGGAGGTGACAGTGACAGTGCCCGCAGGTGCTCGGGGCTGCACCGGGTGCAGACGGAGGGCGAGGTGATCGAGCAGGGCCGCCAGCACCTCCAGTCCTACCTGGGCGAGCTGCTGGACGCCATCGCCAGGTCGGCCCCGGCATGTCCCCCCGTCATCCGTGCCGCCTTCCGGCAGCTCTTCCAGCGCGTCGGGGAGCGCTTCCCCCAGCACCAGGTCAGGCTGGGGCAGGGGAGTCAAACAGGGACATCCCCAGGGCTCTCTGGGTGCAGTCCCCAGCTTTGGTTGATGGGGTCCCCTCTTGGGCTTGAGGGCAGTGCCCAGGGATGGGGTGCAGGGGGACAGCGAGTGGGGCCCTGCTGCACCCAAACAACAGCCCTGGGTGCTGTGTGGGGTGCCTGGGGATGTCCCATTTTGGGACAGGCCCCCACATGTCTCCCTCCCCCATCTCGGTGGTCACAGCATGCCAAATTTGTGGCCGTCACCAGCTTCCTCTGCCTCCGCTTCTTCTCGCCGGCCGTCATGACCCCCAAGCTGTTCCAGCTGCGGGAGACACACGCGGACGCGCGGACCAGCCGCACGCTGCTGCTGCTGGCCAAGGTGGGGACACCAAGGGACAAGGGGTGGCACCCGGGAGGGGCTTTGAGGTGCCTGGCTGCTTCCCATTCGGGATGGCTGGGTCTTCGGGGCTGACACCATGCAATCCCCGGGCGTTCCAGGCATTCAGATGGTGGAAACAGGGCTGCGGCCGGTGCAGGGGCCAAGGAGACGGGCGTGGTCCCCTTGCTGCTTGGCCCTGCCTGCAGCAGGGCATCGCCCGCATGAAGGACTTCATCACCCACCTGGTGGGCACAGAGGAGCAGAAGGGGGAGGAGGAGGGCGAGGGGTGGCCGCTGGGCCCCCCCACGGCCGTGGTGAAGGAGGGGCTGCTCTTCGTGCACAAGACACGGGGCAAGGGGCCTCTTCTTGGTGCCGCTGCCGGCAAGAAACTTCACTTCTGCCTCACTGGGGAGTCCCTCAGCTTCGGCAAGAGCCCCAGTGCAGAGGTAGGGGGGTGCTGGGGGCTGAGGGTGTGGCA
>NW_021938506.1:0-7997 GCF_001715985.3 Manacus vitellinus
CGTTGCTGCTCCGCCCGGGGCTGTTCTCGGTGGACGCCCGCGGCGACTCCGTGTTCTGCTTCAGGGTCTGCAGCTTGGCCAGGGGGATGATGTCGCAGTTCTGGGGCCGGTGCCAGACGGTCCTCTGGGTGGTGGCATTGTAGTAGTAGAAGCGGGAGGTGTTGGGGTCGAAGAGCTCCCACCACTGGTTCTCGTTGGTGCGCTTGATGCGCACCCCGGCCGGCGGGTCCCACACGCACTCGCCCGTCAGCAGGTTGGCGTACATGCGCTCCCGGGTGCGAGGCTCGATGATCTCCACCCATTCCAGCCTGGGAAAGCACCCCCGGGGGGAAGGGGGAGAGAGGGAATGTCAGTCAGGAGGTCCCTTCCCATCCCAACAGCCCGGTGATCCGAGATCGAGGTGAGCCACCGGGGTGAGGGGAACAATTCCTTCTTCCCCCTTCCATCTCCTCAGCTCTATCCCACTTTTCCCCACGAATCCCACTTTTCCAAGGCATTCAGACCAATCCCGGGCTTTCAGCTCCCACAGGAATTCAGCTCCTCCAACCCAAACCAATGATTCCACGACTCAAGACGGACACGATGTACTGGGTGAGCAGAACAACAATTCCTGCCTCCCCCTTCCATCTCCTCAGCTCTATCCCACTTTTCCCCACGAATCCCACTTTTCCAAGGCATTCAGACCAATCCCGGGCTTTCAGCTCCCACAGGAATTCAGCTCCTCCAACCCAAACCAATGATTCCACGACTCAAGACGGACACGATGTACTGGGTGAGCAGAACAACAATTCCTGCCTCCCCCTTCCATCTCCTCAGCTCTATCCCACTTTTCCCCACTAATCCCACTTTTCCAAGGCATTCAGACCAATCCCTGCTTTTCAGCTCCCACAGGAGTTCAGCAACTCCTCCAACCCAAACCAAAGATTCCACAACTCAAGACAGACACGACCCACTGGGTGAGGGGAACAACAATTCCTGCCTCCCCTTCCATCTCCTCAGCTCTATCCCACTTTTCACACTTTTTCCCACTAATCCCACTTTTCCAAGGCATTCAGACCAATCCCTGGCTTTCAGCTCCCACAGGAGTTCAACAGCCCCTTCCAACCAAAGATTCCACGACTCAAGAGGGAGACGACCAACCTCAGTGAGAACAACAATTCCTGACTCCCCCTTCCATCTCCTCAGTTCTATCCCACTTTTTCCCACTAATCCCACTTTTCCAAGGGTTTCCAAGGGTTTCCACGTGCTCCCGGGTGCGAGGCTCGATGATCTCCACCCATTCCAACCTGGGAAAGCACCCCCGGGGGGAAGGGGGAGAGAGGGAATGTCAGTCAGGAGGTCCCTTCCCACACCAACAGCCTGGTGATCCGAGATCGAGGTGAGCACCAAGGTGAGGGGAACAATTCCTGCCTCCCCTTCCATCTCCTCAGCTCTATCCCACTTTTCCCCACGAATCCCACTTTTCCAAGGGATTCAGACCAATCCCTGCTTTTCAGCTCCCACAGGAATTCAGCAACTCCTCCAACCCAAACCAATGATTTCACGACTCAAGACGGACACAACGTACTGGGTGAGCAGAACAACAATTCCTGCCTCCCCCTTCCATCTCCTCAGCTCTATCACACTTTTTCCCACTAATCCCACTTTTCCAAGGCATTCAGACCAATCCCTGGCTTTCAGCTCCCACAGGAGTTCAACAGCCCCTTCCAACCAAAGATTCCACGACTCAAGAGGGAGACGACCAACCTCAGTGAGAACAACAATTCCTGACTCCCCCTTCCATCTCCTCAGTTCTATCCCACTTTTCCCCACTAATCCCACTTTGCCAAGGGTTTCCAAGGGTTTCCACGCGGCTCCCGGGTGCGAGGCTCGATGATCTCCACCCATTCCAACCTGGGAAAGCACCCCCGGGGGGAAGGGGGAGAGAGGGAATGTCAGTCAGGAGGTCCCTTCCCGCACCAACAGCCCGGTGATCCGAGATTGAGGTGAGCACCAAGGTGAGGGGAACAATTCCTGCCTCCCCTTCCATCTCCTCAGCTCTATCCCACTTTTCCTCACTAATCCCACTTTTCCAAGGGATTCAGACCAATACCTGCTTTTCAGGAGTTCAATAGCCCCTTCCAACCAAAGATTCCACAACTCAAGACAGACACGACCCACTGGGTGAGGGGAACAACAATTCCTGCCTCCCCTTCCATCTCCTCGGCTCTATCCCACTTTTCACACTTTTTCCCACTAATCCCACTTTTCCAAGGGATTCAGACCAATCCCTGGCTTTCAGCTCCCACAGGAGTTCAACAGCCCCTTCCAACCAAAGATTCCACGACTCAAGACCGACACGACCCACTCGGACGAGGAGAACAACAATTCCTTCCTCCCCCTTCCACCTCCTCGGCTCTATCCCACTTTTCCCCACTAATCCCACTTTTCCAAGGCATTCAGACCACTCCTTGCTTTTCAGCTCCCCCAGGAATTCAGCAGCTCCTTCCAAACCAAACCAAAGATTTCACAATTCAAGACGGGTTTTCCCCCCTTTCCAAGGAAATCTTTGGGAAAAAAAACCCCAAATATTTCCCCCTCTCCCACCTCCCAGCATCCCTTTGGAATTGCCGTGTCCTTCCCAGCCCGGAGGGCACAGGGAGAAGATCCCAAAAAATCCCCAGGAGGAAAACCCTTGGGAAGGGTCACCCTGCTCATCCTGGGATGTTTTCCCCCTTTTCCGGGGAAACCTTCGGAACAAGAATCCAAAGATTTCTCCTCCTCCCATCTCCCACCATCCCAATGCCTTTGGAATTGGAATCTGTCTCTCCCAGCCTGGATAAGACCCCAAAAAATCCCCAGGAGCATCAAGGAAAACCCTTGGGAAGGGTCACCCTGCTCGTCCCGGGATGTTTTCCCCCTTTTCCGGGGAAACCTTCGGAACAAGAAGCCAAAGATTTCTCCTCCTCCCATCTCCCACCATCCCAATGCCTTTGGAATTGGAATCTGTCTCTCCCAGCCTGGATAAGACCCCAAAAAATCCCCAGGAGCATCAAGGAAAACCCTTGGGAAGGGTCACCCTGCTCGTCCCGGGATGTTTTCCCCCTTTTCCGGGGAAACCTTCGGAACAAGAATCCAAAGATTTCTTCCCCCCACCACCTCCCAAATTTCCAAGGCCTTTGGAACTGGAATCTGTCTCTCCCAGCCTGGATAAGGCCCACAAAAATCCTGAGGAAAACCCTTGGGAAGGGTCACCCTGCTCGGCCCGGGAGGTTTTTCCCCTTTTCCAAGGAAATCTTTGGGGAAAAAAACCCCAAATATTTCTCCCCTTCCCACCTCCCAGCATCCCTTTGGAATTGCCGTGTCCTTCCCAGCCCGGAGGGCACGGGGAGAAGATCCTAAAAAATCCCAGAGGCTTCAAAGAGCCCCTTCAGGAGCTCCTTCAGCTAAAACTGAGGTTTGGGTCCCAAAACCTGAAGTTTGGATCCCAAAACCTGAGGTTTGGCTCCTAAACCCAGAGGTTTGAATGCTAAAACTGGAAGTTTGGGTCCTAAAAACTGATTTGGATCCCAAAACCTGAGGTTTGGATCCTAAAAACTGATTTGGATCCTAAAACCTGAGATTTGGGTCCTAAAACTGGAAGTTTGGATCCTAAAACCCGAGATTTGGATCCTAAAACCAGATTTGGATCCCAAAACCCGGGGTTTGGATCCTAAAACTTGAGGTTTGACTCCTAAAAGTGGAGGTTTGGATCCCAAAACTGAAAGTTTGGATCCTAAAACCTGAGTTTGGGTCCTAAAATCTGAGGTTTGGATCCTAAAACTGGAGGTTTGGATCCCAAAACCCGGGGTTTGGATCCTAAAACTTGATGTTTGGATCCTAAAACCGGAGGTTTTGACGCTAAAAGTGGAAGTTTGGGTCCTAAAAACTTGATTTGGATCCCAAACCCTGAGGTTTGGATCCTAAAACCTGAAGTTTGGATCCCAAAACTGGAGGTTTGGATCCTAAAAATTGATTTGGATCCCAAAACCTGAGATCCGGATCTCAAAATCTGGGGTTTGGATTTGCTAAAACTGAGGTTTGGATCCCAAAACCTGAAGTTTGGACCCTAAAACCGGAGGTTTGGATGCTAAAACTGGAAGTTTGGGTCCTAAAACCTGAGGTTTGGATCCTAAAAATTGATTCGGATCCCAAAACCCGAGATTTCAACCCCAAATACTGAGATTTGGACCCTAAATCCTGAGATTTGGAACTTAAATCCTGAGGTTTGGATCCCAAAACCTGAGATTTGGATCCCAAAACCTGAGATTTGGATCCCCAATCCTGAGATTTGGATCCTAAATCCTGAGATTTGGACCCTAAAACCTGAGATTTGGACCCTAAAACCCGAGGTTTGGATCCCGAGGTTTCTGACCCTTAAAACCTGAGGTTTGAGTCCTAAATCCTGACATTTGGACCCCAAAACCTGAGATTTGGACCCTAAAATCTGAGATTTGGATCCTAAAACTGGAGGTTTGACCCTAAAATCTGAGATTTGGATCCCAAAACCTGAGATTTGGATCCCCAAACCTGAGATTTGGATCCTAAAACCTGAGATTTGGATCCTAAATCCTGAGATTTGGACCCTAAAACCCGAGATTTGGATCCCGAGGTTTCTGACCCTTAAAACCTGAGGTTTGATTCCTAAATCCTGAGGTTTGGACCCCAAAACCTGAGGTCTGAAATAGAAAACTTGAGGTTTGGATCCCAACCCAAATTTGGATCCTAAAACCTGAGATTTGGACCCTAAAACCCGAGATTTGGACCCTAAAACCTGAGATTTGGACCCTAAAACTTGAGGTTTGACCCCAAATCCTGAGATTTGGACCCCAAAACCTGAGATTTGGACCCTAAAATCTGAGATTTGGATCCTAAAACTGGAGGTTTGACCCTAAAATCTGGGATTTGGACCCTAAAACCCGAGATTTGGACCCTAAACCCTGAGATTTGGATCCCAAAACCTGAGATTTGGATCCCAAAACCTGAGATTTGGATCCCAAAACCTGAGATTTGGATCCTAAATCCTGAGATTTGGATCCCAAAACTTGAGGTTTGGACCCCAAAACCTGAGATTTGGATCCCGAAACCTAGGAATTGGATCCCAGAAATCCTGATGGTTTGCGATTCCCAAAAATCTGAAGATTGGACCCTAAAAACCGAGATTTGGATCCGTAATCCTGAGTATTTGATTCCCCATAAAACCTGAGAATTTTGATTCCCAAAAAAACCTTTTGAGTTGGGATTCCCAAAACCTGAATTTGGGATCCCAAAAACCTGAGATTTGGACCCTAAAACCTGAGATTTGGACCCTAAAACCCGAGGTTTGGATCCCGAGGTTTCTGACCCTTAAAACCTGAGGTTTGATTCCTAAATCCTGAGGTTTGGACCCCAAAACCTGAGGTCTGAAATAGAAAACTTGAGGTTTGGATCCCCAAACCCAAGATTTAGATCCTAAAACTGGAGGTTTGACCCTAAAACCAGAGATTTGAACCCTAAAACCTGAGATTTGGACCCTAAAACCTGAGATTTGGATCCCAAAACCTGAGATTTGGATCCTAAATCCTGAGATTTGGATCCCCAAACCTGAGATTTGGATCCTAAAACCTGAGATTTGGACCCTAAAACCCGAGATTTGGACCCTAAAACCTGAGATTTGGATCCTAAAACTTGAGGTTTGACCCCAAATCCTGAGATTTGGACCCCAAAACCTGAGATTTGGACCCTAAAATCTGAGATTTGGATCCTAAAACTGGAGGTTTGACCCTAAAATCTGGGATTTGGACCCTAAAACCCGAGATTTGGACCCTAAACCCTGAGATTTGGATCCCAAAACCTGAGATTTGGATCCTAAATCCTGAGATTTGGACCCTAAAACCTGAGATTTGGACCCTAAAACCTGAGATTTGGATCCCAAACCCTGAGATTTGGATCCTAAATCCTGAGATTTGGATCCCCAAACCTGAGATTTGGATCCCAAAACCTGAGATTTGAACCCTAAAACCTGAGATTTGGACCCCAAAACCTGAGATTTGGACCCTAAAACCCGAGGTTTGGATCCTGAGGTTTCTGACCCTTAAAACCTGAGTTTTGAGTCCTAAATCCTGAGATTTGGACCCCAAAACCTGAGATTTGGATCCCAAAACCTGAGATTTGGACCCTAAATCCTGAGATTTGGACCCTAAAACCTGAGATTTGGACCCTAAAACCCGAGATTTGGATCCCAAAACCTGAGATTTGGATCCCAAAACCTGAGATTTGGATCCCAAAACCTGAGATTTGGACCTCAAAACCTGAGATTTGGACCCTAAAATCTGAGATTTGGATCCTAAAACTGGAGGTTTGACCCTAAAATCTGAGATTTGGACCCTAAAACCCGAGATTTGGATCCCAAAACCTGAGATTTGGACCCTAAAACCTGAGATTTGGATCCTAAATCCTGAGATTTGGATCCCGAGGTTTCTGACCCTTAAAACCTGAGGTTTGATTCCTAAATCCTGAGGTTTGGACCCCAAAACCTGAGGTCTGAAATAGAAAACTTGAGGTTTGGATCCCAAAACCCAAGATTTAGATCCTAAAACTGGAGGTTTGACCCTAAAACCAGAGATTTGAACCCTAAAACCTGAGATTTGGACCCTAAAACTTGAGGTTTGACCCCAAATCCTGAGATTTGGACCCCAAAACCTGAGATTTGGACCCTAAAATCTGAGATTTGGATCCTAAAACTGGAGGTTTGACCCTAAAATCTGAGATTTGGACCCTAAAACCCGAGATTTGGATCCCAAAACCTGAGATTTGAACCCTAAATCCTGAGGTTTGGATCCCAAAACCTGAGATTTGGACCCTAAAACTTGAGGTTTGGACCCTAAATCCTGAGTTTTGGATCCCAAAACTTGAGGTTTGGACCCCAAAACCTGAGATTTGGATCCCGAAACCTGAGATTTGGATCCCAAATCCTGAGGTTTGGATCCCAAAATCTGAGATTTGGACCCTAAAACCCGAGATTTGGATCCTAAAACCTGAGATTTGGACCCTAAAACCCGAGGTTTGGATCCTGAGGTTTCTGACCCTTAAAACCTGAGTTTTGAGTCCTAAATCCTGACATTTGGACCCCAAAACCTGAGATTTGGACCCTAAAACCCAAGATTTGGATCCTAAATCCTGAGATTTGGATCCCAAAACCTGAGATTTGGATCCTAAAACTTGAGGTTTCACCCTAAATCCTGAGATTTGGATCCTAAAATCTGAGATTTGGATCCCCAAACCTGAGATTTGGACCCTAAAACCTGAGATTTGGACCCTAAAACCCGAGGTTTGGATCCTGAGGTTTCTGACCCTTAAAACCTGAGTTTTGAGTCCTAAATCCTGACATTTGGACCCCAAAACCTGAGATTTGGATCCCAAAACCTGAGATTTGGACCCTAAATCCTGAGGTTTGGATCCTAAAACCTGAGATTTGGATCCCAAATCCTGAGGTTTGGATCCCAAAATCTGAGATTTGGACCCTAAAACCCGAGATTTGGATCCTAAATCCTGAGATTTGGATCCCAAAACTTGAGGTTTGGACCCCAAAACCTGAGATTTGGATCCCGAAACCTGAGATTTGGATCCCAAAACTTGAGGTTTGACCCTAAATCCTGAGATTTGGATCCTAAAACCCGAGATTTGGACCCTAAATCCTGAGCTCAGGATTAGCAACAACCCCAGGGCGAACTCCTGGAATTCCCTGGTAGAATTCCAAAGGGAGAACTCCCGGAATTCTCGGCTGCAATCCCAAGGGAAGGGACCCACGAGGACGGAAAATGAAAATAAATCAAATTAAATGGGATGAAAGAGAGAAAAGTGAAATGGGGAAATGAAATAAAATAAAGAGGTGAAATTAAATAGGAATAAAATGCATAAAATAAGGAGGAATAAAATTAAAGGGAAGGAAATATGGAAAATTAAAGAGAAAAAAGAATGGGAAATTAATAATAAATAAA